>NW_026909196.1:6957428-7264857 GCF_033115175.1 Lepus europaeus
TGAGAATGGAAGAGCTGGGGGTTCCCTTCATGTCTCTAGTGAGCAGGGCTTGAGGGAAGGACAAGGAGTTTTGCAAGTGCTGTGTCCCCTTGGGGAGAGCGCTGTGAATTGCCCTGTTGAATCCCCACCCCAGCAACCCACAATCCACAGGGAGGAATGGACAGGGATCCTTCTCCAGGAAGGAGCACCTAGAAATCCCTACCAGTGCTTTGCTTGACATCCAAGTGTGTCCAAGGTGGGCCTGCAGACTCTGTCCAGTGCAAGGAAAGGGATTGGAGCAGCTGCAGTTGCTGTGTCATCCCTGGGGCCCCTGCCAGCCTGACACCCACAATTATGTCTAGAGTGCTTGCTGAAGATACCTGGGGACAACCTCCAGGAGTTCCTCTGGGTGACCCTGAAGCAGACCTGGGCCCTGGATGAGGATATGACTATCAGGCAGCTCCAGGTCTCCACATGTGAGCTGGGGAAGCTCCAGTGCCTCCTTCCTCCCCAAGGTGGGCCTAGCAAACAGTTGTGAGTAATTGAATTACCCCAGCCCTGGCAGCCCCACTCCAGGGCCTTCACCTCTTCCTCATCCTCCTTGTTTTACCCCTGCTCCACAGTTCTGCTTTAAGAAGCTTCTGATAGCAAGGCCAGGTGGGGCCTTGGGCAACTTCCAGACCTGCTCCTGTTGTGGGGTTCGGGGGTGGTTTGTGGGGATGACAGCCCTCCCACCACAACTCTGGGGGCAGCACTGTGGAGCTATCCTCAAACCCCTGCTTGTGGCCATCACTCCTCAACTGACCTCCACTCTGAGTTGGAGTCCAATCCTGCCTTGAGTTTCCCCACCTGGGACTGGAGCAGGGGTTCTCGGCTCAGTGCACCCAGGAGCCCTAGCACATCTTGACCCCATTCTCCACCAAGATGAGAAATGTCTCTGCCTGCCTCAGGGACCCTTTCCCTATTGACCCAACACAGTTTCTGTGCCTGATTACCACAGCTGTCTTCAGACAGAACCCTCATACAGCTGTCTTCAGACAGAACCCTCATAGGACAGGTATGGGCAGGGTTCCTGCCTGTGTGTGGGTAGGTCTAGCGGAAGGTGGGCAGTGGAAGATCCTGTGCTATGAGTGCCAAAGTCAGTTGGGAATTCAATCCTTTGTAGCCATCTGAGGAGAACCTGGAAGCCCCAGGTACTCTGACCCCATTTGTGGGGGCCAAATTTCACCCTAGTAAATAGGGGTGGGCACAGAGGCAAGGACCCATGGCAGAATCTAGAGTTAGCTGAGTGTAAGAGTTTGCAGTCCTAGCCTTGTGCCATCAGCTTTGAGGGCACATAGAGCAGCAGGAACTGGAGCATCACCCACCTGTGGGCTCTGGTGATGAGTACCCTGTGCTCATCCCCTGCTGGGACTGCCATAAATGACTTGAGCCTGGTTCACCATGTGGAAGAGAAATTCATTTGTCAGTGTTATAGAGGCTGGCTGTGGGGACCTCAGTTGTAGGCTATTCGGGCACTGGTGAGGCACAACTCTGCTTCCAACTGTGCCTTCCACTGGGTCATCACGGGAAGAAGCAGGGAAGGCTGAGCCTCACAGTGGAAAGGGCCAGGGTTGTGCAATCAAGTAGTAGAGGCACAGGGGCAGAGGACACAGGGTATCTCTGTCACCTCTGTATAAAAAGCACTCCCCTGTCCCTGAGGGTCTGACCCAGACTTCATGTCTTCTCAAGACTCTCAGCTCATCACCTTAGTCTCAGTTCTATTCTAGCCTTTTAGGAGGGAATCAGGCACTGGTTACTCAGCCATTCCACTGTTAGGGTACAGGGAAGTCAGGTGGAGTAGGTTATGGAAACACCTCTGGGTCCTGAGTTTGATTCAGATGTCCCCAGAGATGAGTGTGTGAAGCACAAATGGTCAGGACCTGACATCTCTACTGGGCTTTCCCAAGGAGCCAGAGGTGTCTCCAAGTTCCCATGACCCAGGTTGCACAAACACTTCCCTCTGGGGTCAGCAGCCTAGAGATGTCCTTAGCATCATACTGGGTGGTAAGGATCCCAGATCAGGATGGGGCAGGCCACCCTGCAGACCAGACAGTGTCTGTGGCAAAGCAAACCATTTCTGTTCTCTTTCAGTTAAGGTGAGTGAGTATTGCACAAGATCCGTGAGGCTGGCACTTGTTTCCCAGAAGCACATTCCTGCACCCATAGCTCTGAAGGACAAGAAGACCACTCAGGACATGGGGATCCTGTGGGAGTAGACCAGGGGTCTAGCTTCCCACCCAGAGGGATACATCCTCTAGAAAGTTCTAGAATCTAAGATTCCTTGAAGAAAGACACAAAGGGGGATGACAGGAGCTGTGATGGAGGCAGTCCAGAGTCCCCTTGGCCTCGGCTCTTCTATGGGGTTCTCAGCATATCCACATGTGGCCAGTCCCTCCAAGATGCCAAGGAGTTCATGGGGGAAAGGAGGGCTGTGCCATTGGGCAAGTTTCCCAAATATCAGAATGCCTGTCAAAGATGAAGATTGCCAGCCTCCAGAGCTGGGAAACCAGCACCACCTCTGGACCCCTTCCCCACCTGCCCTGGCATCCCTGGGACCAGGTCCCATGCAGGCTGCTCCAGCCCTGGGCTAGGGCTGAAGACTCCCCACCTGCATGATATTGTCCCTGGAAGTCCCCTGCACTTTAGGGACAGTCTGTGGCTGGGGCCTGCAGGAACCAGCCCTATGCTGAGAGAACAGTACCGGGTGCTGTCTTTTGCTAGAGACCTCCTTGCCTCCCACTGCATGGGGCAACTGGATGTTTGGAGGCTCCTGGAAGAGAGGCCAAGTCCATCATGTTCTCAGCACAGGCTGGGCAGCAGCCTGCCATGTCTCCACACTGCAACTTCTATGTTAGTCTAATCTACACAAGATTAGACTCTTCTTGGAGGCTCATTTCCCCCTTCCTGAGCAGCCCTTCCCAGATTCTTCCTGGAGCACAGGACAGAGCGACATTAGTAGTGCTGTGGGTACCCCCAGAATGGAATATGACAGAGCACAGACCCATGATCCAGTGGGCTGTTCCCACCTCCACCCTCAAATCTTTAAGCCTTTATCTCTCTTTTATTAAAATTTTTATTTAGTAGATATAAATTTCCAAAGTACAGTTTATGGATTACAATGGCTTCCCCCTCCCCCATAACTTCCCACCCACCCACAACCCTCCCAGCTCCCACTCCCTCTCCCATTCCATTCACATCAAGATTCATTTTCGATTATCTTTATATACAGAAGATCAACTTAGTATACATTAAGTAAAGATTTCATCAGTTTGCCCCACACGGAAGACAAATTGCCAACTTACTCTTTGAGCACTAGTCATTTCATTAATTCACATTGAATTAAGGACAGAGATCCCACATGAGCAGTAAGTGCACAGTGACTCCTGCTGTTCACTTAACAAATTGACACTCTTATTTAAGGCATCAGCAATCTCCCCAGGCTCTAGTCATGAGTTACCAAGGCCATGGAAGCCCTCTGAGCTCACAGACTTTGATCTTATTTAGACAAGCCCATAGTCAAAGTGAAAGTTCTCTCCTCCCTTCAGAGAAAGGTACCTCCTTCTTTCATGGCCCATTCTTTCCACTGGAATCTCACTCATAGAGACCTTTCATTTAGGTCCTTTTTTTTTGCCAGAGTGTCTTGGCTTTCCATGCCTAAACTACTCGCATGGGCTCTTCAACTCTTCAGCCAGATCTGAATGCCTCAAGGGCCGATTCTGAGGCCAGAGTGCTGTTCAGGACATCTGCCATTCTATGAGTCTGCTGTGTATGCCACTTCCCATGTTGGATCATTCTTTCCGTTTTTTATTCTATATTTTAGTATTAGCAGACACAAGTCTTGTTAATGTGATCCCTTTGACTTTTAGACCTATCATTATGGTCTATTGTGACCTGAAATTGATCACTTGGACTAGTGAGGTGGCATTGGTACATGCAACATTGATGAGATTGTATTGGAATCCCCTGGCACATTTATAACTCCACCACTTGGGGAAAGTCAGCTTAAGCATGTCCCAAATTGTACATCCCCTCCCTCTCTTATTCCCACTCTTATATTTAATAGATATCACTTTTCAGTTAACTTTAAGCACCTAAGAGTAATTGTGTGTTAATTACATAGCTCAACCTATCGTATTAAGTAGAACAAACAAAAGTACTAAAAGGGGTATAGTATTAAATTATACATCAACAGTGATGATAAGGGATGATTAAGTCAATGTTACTCATTGTGTCCATTTCACTTCATCAGATTTCCTTTTTGATGCTCAGTTGGGCACTGGCTTATTTCACTCAACATGTTTTGCAGATTCCTCCATTTTGTTGCAAATGACCGGATTTCATTGTGTTTTACTGCTACATAGTATTCTATAGAGTACATGTCCCACAATTTCTTTATCCAGTCTACTGTTGATGGGCATTTGAGTTGATTCCAGGTCTTAGCTATTGTGAATTGAGCTGCAATAAACATTAAAGTGCAGATAGCTTTTGTGTTTGCCAATTTAATTTCCTTTGGGTAAATTCCAAGAAGTGGTATGGCTGGGTTGTGTGGAAGGGTTATATTCAGGTTTCTGAGGAATCTCCAGACTGACTTCCATAGTGGCTTAACCAGTTTGCCTTCCCACCAACAGTAGGTTAGTGTCCTTTTTCCCCCACCTCCTCTCCAGCATCTGTTGTTGGTAGATTTCAGAATGTGAGCCATTCTAACTGGGGTGAGGTGAAACCTCATTGTGGTTTTGATTTGCATTTCCCTGATTGCTAGGGATGCTGAACATTTTATCATGTGTCTGTTGCTCATTTGGATTTCCTCTTTTGAAAAATGTCTTCTGAGGTCCTTGTCCCATCTCTTAAGTGGGTTGTTTGTTTTGATTTTGTGGAGTATCTTGATATCTTAGTAGATTCTTGTTATTAACCCTTTATCTGTTGCATAGATTGCAAATATTTTTTTCCCATTCTGTTGGTTGCCTCTTCACTTTCCTGTTTCTTTTGAAGTACAGAAACTTCTCAATTTGATGCAATCCCAGTAGTTAATTTTGGCTTTGACTACCGGTGCTTCCAGGTTCTTTTCCAAGAAGTCTTTGCCAGTACCTATATCTTCCAGGGTTTCTCCAATACTCTCTAATAATTTGAATGCATCAGGTCATAGATTTAAGTTTTAATCTATGTTGAGTGGATTTTTGTGTAAGGTGAATGGTAGGGGTCTTGCTTCAAGCTTCTGCACATGGAAATCCAATTTTCCCAGCGACATTTATTGAATAGACTATCCTCTTCAGGGATTGGTTTTAGATCCTTGATCAAATATAAGTTGGCTGTAGATGTTTGGATTGATTTCTGGTGTTTCTATTCTGTTCCATTGGTCAATCCGTTTGTTTCTGTACCAGTACCATGCTGTTTTGATAACAACTGCCCTGTAGTATGTCCTGAAATCTGGTATTGTGATGCCTCCAGATTTGTTTTTGTTGTACAGGATTGCTTTAGCTCTTCAAGGTCTCCTGTTTCTCCATATGAATTTCAGCATCATTTTTTTCCAGATCTGAGAAGAATGTCTTCGGTATCTTGATTGGTATTGCATTGAATGTATAAATTGATTTTGGGAGAATGGACATTTTGATGATATTGATCCTCCCATTCCATGAGCATGGAAGATTTTTTCATTTTTTGGTATCCTCTTCTATTTCTTTCTTTAAGGTTTTGTAATTCTCATCGTAGAGATCTTTAACGTCCTTGGTTAAGTTTATTCCAAGGTATTTGATTGTTTTTGTAGCTATTGTGAATGGGATTGATCTTAGAAGTTCTTCCTCAGCCATGGCATTGCCTGTGTATACAAAGGCTGTTGATTTTTGTGCATGGCTTTTATATCCTGCTACTTTGCCAAACTCTTCTATGAGTTTCAGTAGTCTCTTAGTAGAGTTCTTTGGGTCCCCTAAGTAAAGAATCATATCATCTGCAAAGAGGGATAGTTTGAGTTCTTCCTTCCCAATTTGTATCCCTTTAATTTCTTTTTCTTGCCTAATAGCTCTGGCTAAGACTTCCAGAACTATATTGAATAGCAGGGGTGAGAGTGGGCAACCCTGTCTGGTACCAGATCTCAGTGGAAATGCTTCCAACTTTTCCCCACTCAATAGGATTATGACCGTGGGCTTTTCATATATTGCTTTGATTGTATTGAGGAATGTTCCTTCTATACCCAGTTTGCTTAGAGTTTTCATCATGAAAGGGTGTTGTATTTTATCAAATGCTTTCTCTGTGTCTATTGAGAGAATCACATGGTTTTTCTTCTGCAGTCTGTTAATGTGGTGTATTACGTTGATTGTTTTGCGGACGTTGAACCATCCTTGCATACCAGGGATAAATCCCACTTGGTCTGGGTGGATGATTTTTCTGATGTGTTGTTGCATTCTATTGGCCAGAATTTTATTGAGTATTTTTGCATCTATGTTCATCAGGGATATTGGTCTGTAATTCTCTTTCAATGCTGCATCATTTTCCGGCTTAGGAATTAAGGTGATGCTGGCTTCATAGAAAGAATTTGGGAGGATTCCCTCTTTTTCGATTGCTCTGAATAGTTTGAGAAGAATTGGAGTTAGTTCTTCTCTAAATGTCTGGTAGAACTCAGCAGTGAATCCATCTGGTCCTGGGCTTTTCTTTGTTGGGAGGGCCTTTATTACTGTTTCAATTTCTGTGTCAGTTATGGGTCTGTTTAGGTTTTCTATAACTTCCTGGCTCAATTTAGGTAGGGTGCATGTGTCCAGGAATGTATCTATTTCTGATAGATTTTAGTGTGCTATCATAGAAGTCCTTGTAGTAATTTCTGATGCTTCTTTTTTATTTCTGTGGTGTCTGTTGTTACATTTCCTTTTTCATGTCTGATTTTATTGATTTGGGTCTTTTCTCTTCTTTTTTTAGTTAGTTGGGCCAATGGGGTGTCAATTTTGTTTATTTTTTCAAAGAACCAACTCCTCATTTGGCTGATTTTTTGTAATGTTTATTTGGATTCAATCCTGTTGATTTCTTCTCTGATTTTAATTATTTCTTTTCTCCTACTAGCTTTGGGTCTGGTTTGTTACAGTTTTTCTAGATCCTTGAGATGACTTGAAAGCTCATTTATTTGGTGCATTTCCAATTTCTTCATGTAGGCACCCATTACTATAAACGTTCCTCTTACACTGCTTTTGTTGTGTCCCATAGGTTTTGGCATGATGTGCTTTTATCCTGATTTACTTCCAGAAAATTTTTGATTTCTCTTTTAATTTCTTCTATGACCCATTGTTCATTCAGGAGCATGTTGTTCAATCTCCATGTGTTTGCATGTGCTCTAGGGATTCCTGAGTTGCTAATTTCCACCTTCATTCCTTTATGGTCTGAGAAGCTGCGTGGTATGATTCTAATTCTTTAGAATTTGCTGAGACTTGCTTTATGTGTTCAATCCTAGAGAAGGTTCCATGTACTACTGAGAAGAATGCAAATTCTTTATGTGTAGGATGAAAAGTTCTGTAGATAATTGTTAGATCTATTTGGGCTAGAGTGTCATTTAAATCTGCTGTCTCATAGTTGATCTTCTGTCCTGTTAATCTGTCTATTTCTGAGAGTGGAGTATTGAAGTCCTGCATAACTATTGTATTGGAGTCTAAATCTCCCTTTAAGTCCCTTAACAAGTCTTTGAAATAAACTGGTGCCCTGTAATTAGGTGCATATTCATTGATAATCGCTATATCTTCCTGTGGAGTTGATCCCTTAATCATTATATAGTGCCCCTTTTTGTCTCTCCTAACAGTTTTTGCGGTAAAATTTATGTTGTCCAATATTAAGATGGCTACACCTGCTCTTTTTTCATTTCTGTTGGCATGGTATATCTTTTTCCAGCCTTTCACTTTCAGTCTGCATGCATCGTTGTTGGAAAGATGTGTTTCTTGTAAGCAGCAAATAGATGGGTTTTGTTCCTTAACCCATTCAGCCAATCTGTGTCTTTTAACTGGACAGTTCAGGCCATTAACGTTCAATGTGACTATTGAGAAGGAGTAACTTTGCCCTGCCATTTGCCAAAGATATTTCCTAATATATGCTTTGAACTTCTTGTGATCTTTTGGTATGAGGTTTCCTTCCTTTACCTTCTTTCATATTGATGACCGTGTTTCTGTGTTTCTGTGTGTAACACATCTTTTGCAGGACTGGACGAGTGGCAACAAATCCTTTCAATTTCTGTTTGCTGTGAAAGGTCTTTATTTCTTCTTCATTCACAAATGAGAGCTTTGCAAGATATAATATTCTGGGCTGGCAGTTTTTCTCTCTTAGTACCTGGGCTATGTCTCGCCATTCCCTCCTAGCCTGTATGGTTTCTGATGAGAAGTCTGCTATGACTCTAATTGGAGATCCTCTGAGAGTAATCTGACATTTCTCTGTTGCACATTTTAGAATCTTTTCTTTGTGTTTCACTGTGGTGAGTTTTTTTTACAATGTGTTGTTGTGAGGATCTCTTTTGTTCATGGTTACTAGGGGCTCTATGAGCTTCCTGTACTAGAATGTCTCTGTCCTTCCCCAAACCCGGGAATTTCTCTGCTAGTATCTCACTAAAAAGGCCTTCTAATCCTTTCTCTCTTTCCATGCCTTCAGGAAATCCTAGAACCGAAATGTTGGGTTTTCAAATAATATCCTGTAGATTCCCAACAATATTTTTTAGATTTCTAATTTCCTCTTCTTCTTTTTTTTGGTTTGACTCTATACTTTCCTGTGCTCTGTCTTCTAAGTCTGATATTCTCTCTTCTGTTTCACTGACTCTGTTTTTAAGGCTCTCTAGTGTGTTTGTCATTGGATCTATTGAGTTCTTCATTTCATTTTGATTTCTCTTCACTATCACACTTTCCTGTTCTACTAGTTTCTGCATTTCATTTTGATTCCTCCTTAAGATTTCATTTTCATGAGAGAGATTTTCTATCCTGTCCAGTAAGGATTTCTTTAGTTCAAGAAATTGGTTTTGAAAACTTCTAAATGTTCTTATCATAATTTTTTTTGAAATCTGTATCTTGCATTTCTTCCATCTCATCATCTTCATAATCTTGGCTTGTGTCTTGTTCATTTGGGGGTGTCATAATGTCTTCCTTGATCTTGTTCCTTCGGTTTCAGTGTTTGTTGCTTGGCATTGCGGAGATATTCTTTGAATTCTTCTTCCCTCGCTGTTGTGTTTTATTCTTGTTATACTATGACTGTGTTAAGTGGACTTTTTGCTTTTGGAGAAGCCTTAGAGGCTTGAGGCTTGAGATGAGTGTGGCCAGGGAGCTTTGCTTGGTTCTTCAGGGTTAAGGATTTGCCAAAGGTGACACACTCAGGTTAGGCATGGTAAATCTCCCTCTCTCTCTCTCTCTCTCTCTCTCTCTATTTATTTATTTATAATTTTTTTATTCAGGAGGGAAGTAACACCGCACAGCTGAGCTGAGTTTAAGTTAGTCAGCTTCCGATCTCTGCCTTCTGTGGGTATATCATTTGTCTGCTTTTTCCTCAGGACCACACAAAGAATCTGTGCTGCTCAAAATCTCCTGCAGTCTCCCACTGGGTTGCCAAGTTTATCAAATTGTAGCATTCTGGAGGGTACTCACATGAACTCTGTGAGTTCTCTCACCCACTGTTTCTTTTTTCACCACCTCAGTTCATTAGCTCCACCCTTTCACTAAGTCCTAACCTCCTGTTATTCACCCCCCCACCCCCACCCAGAGTCAGGTTTTTCTGTTTGATTGGGGGTGGGCATAGCTCTCAAGTTGTGCACAGCCCTGAGGTCACTTTTTACATAAGTCCAAAATGGCTCCTCTCTTTGTCTCCTGCTAGCCTTTGTGAGGTGGGTGGAGATAGACCATACTGGTCCCTTTTTTTTTCTCTCTCTCCTGTAGTTAGTCTGGTGAACTTTCCCCAGCGGGGCTTCAAGCCAGTTTCCCTGCCGATGTTTTGGGTTACAGAGCTCACCTCCCCTTCCAGTGCAGATGTGTAGACTCCGCTATTTGGCTTCCGTGGGTGTCCTCGCTCTCCCCACAGATCATCCGTGTCACATCCACTAGATCCGGGAGAGTTTCCTCTGCAATTTTTCCCCTGAGCCTTTCCTGAGATTACTGTAATTCCACTTTTATTAACCTATCTTTTCCCGGACTATCAGTGTGTGTCCTCTCTATTCCACCATCTTGGCTCCACCCCCAAGCCTTTATCTCTTAATATTCCCTATTTATTGAATTGTTTGCTTTGAATGTAGTTGCTCCAATTTGTGGACCCCAGAGCGCAGACCTGGTGAGTGGCCAGTGACTCCACAGCACCTAACTCCAGGCTGAGCCCTGCTCAGGACACTGCAGGCAATAGCTGAAATTCACCTGTGCCCTACAATGATGCAGTCAGGAATGGGAGAGCTGCAATCATGTGTGTCTGTTACCTTTGGGACACATCAGAACAATAGGGACAATTGTGGTGGGAGGGCCTGTGGTCCCTACTGTGCTTTCCCCTGGACCTGGGCTGCCATGACTCCAGCATCCATTGTTGGTCCTCATGTGTCTCTCCCAATCAACTATTCAAAAACATTCTCATTTACAGGACAGTCAAGAAATAAATGAATGCTCTTTGGATATTGGATGATAAATAGGAATTATCCATTGTTGGCACTATAGTTATTTTTATCCCTATCATTTAGAAGTGTACTAGATGAGATGATCTGAAGTCAGTACATGGTTTAGAGGACAAACCATGGGTGCATATAACACATGCCTTTGGGTTTGTTAAAAACTGATGCCATCATGGCGGACATTCTATTGCATACTCTCTGTCTTTGGATGAAAGGCCGTGGAAGCCATGAGGTTCTTGTCTTCATGCAAGAAAGAATTCAAGTATGAGACACAGAGCAGAGTGATAAGGCTTTATTGGGGATAGGGCATCCATCAGAATGGAAGGGACAGAGAGAGAGTGCCCAGTCACTCAGACTGAGGGAGAGCAAGTTTACATGGTTGAATGGAGAGAATACACCTGGCAGGCCAGGTGGGTGGCTGAGCTGAGAGGCAGAGAGCTGAGCAGTCTGTTTGGAATCCTAGTTTTTAAAGGGAGTCTGTTTGCCCACCTCCCCCTCTCCTCAGGACAAAGGATGGAGAATTCTTGTGGAAGGGTTTTTTGGATGAAAATTAGAAAGTTCCTCCCCAGATTTGCTGGCACCATGCAGAGCAGAGGGGCTTCCCTTAGGGCATCTTGGAAGGTTTTGTTGCCCCATGTTGTCAGGTCAGGTCCTGAGGAGAGAATTCTCCTGGGAGCTTTCCTTGTGAGAAGGGCTGGGACCATCTGGAAAGTTATCAGGATCTGAGCAGGACTTTGAAGTGCAAAATGCTGGGTTTCTGGAGTTTCCACAGTAGGTGCTGGTCTTTAGGCCTGTCTCATACACACATAGACTGAATTTCTGATTTCATACCTAACACTTCTATAGCATAAGATTTTGAGATTCTCTAGTAGCTCATTTTGTTACTGGTGAATGGCAGGGTTCTTGTCTTCATGCAAGAAAGAATTCAGGAGTGAGAGAGTAGTGGAAAGTAAAGTAACAACGTTTATTAGGGAAGGGACATCCATAAGAATGCATGGGCACCTCTCCTGACAGGACCTGAGAGAGTGCTCAGTTGCTCGGACTGGGGGGGGGGGAGGAGCGAGGTTACATGGTTGAGTGGAGAGATTACACCTGGACAGGCAGGCGGGTGACTCAGCACAGAGGCAGAGAGCTGAGCGTGCAGTCCAGTTAAGGCCAGGAGTTTTTAAGGAGATGGGTCTTTGTCTTCACACATCTCCTCCTGAAACAAAGAATTTTATGGATGTAAATATTATGAAGCTCCTATCTGAGTTTTCCCCTGAAGGTATCAGACAGGAGGAAACCTAGCTGGTGCTATCCTGATCTGGAGCAGGTCCAGAGCAGGGTATTTGAAATGTAGATACTGGGCTGCATCTGGAAGATTGTCAGAAGACTGTGGAAGATTGTCAGGCAGAAGGGGCAGGGACCCCCACCTGGCAGGTTATTGGGTAGAGGGGGCAGGGTAGGATGTGAATACTGAGCTGCCCCTGAAACGTTATCAGGATGACTTTGAGATGCAGATGCATATTCTGGACATAGATGTCTTTTCTTTTTTTAATTAAATTTTATTTAGTTTTAATTTAAACTTAATTTAATTTATTTAATTAAATACCTGTGGTTTGTCCTCTAAACCATGTACTGACTTCAGATCATCTCATTTAATTAAACTTAATTTGATTTAAATTTAATTAATTTTTATTTAGTAAATATAAATTTCCAAAGTACAGCTTATGGATTACAATGGCTTTTTCCCCCAATAACTTCCCTCCCACCCACAACCCTCCTGTCTCCCACTCCCTCTCCCATTCCATTCAGATCAAGATTCATTTTCAATTATCTTTATATACAGAAGATCAATTTAGTATATATTAAGTAAACATTTCATCAGTTTGCACCCACACAGAACATAAAGTGTAAAAGACTGTTTCAGTACTAGTTATAGCATTACTTCACATTGGACAACACATTAAGGACAGAGATCCCACACGAGGAGTAAGTACACAGTGACTCCTGTTGTTGACTTAACAATTTGACACTGTTGTTTGTGGCGTCAGTAATGTCCCTAGGCTCTAGTCATGATTTGCCAAGGCTATGGAAGTCTTTTGAGTTCGCCGACTTTGATCTTATTTACACAAGGTCACAGTCAAAGTGGAAGTTCTCTCCTCCCTTCAGAGAAAGGCCCGTTCTTTCCACTGGGATCTCACTCACAGAGACCTTTCATTTAGGTCTTTTTTGCCATAGTGTCTTGGCTTTCCATGCCTACAATACTCTCATGGGCTCTTCAGCCAGATCCGAATGTCTTAAGGGCTGATTCTGAGGCCAGAGTGCTGTTGAGGACACATCTGCCATTCTATGAGTCTGCTGTGTATCCGGCTTCCCATTTTGGATTGTTCTTTCCCTTTTTAATTCTATCAGTTAGAGCATTTGGGAAATGCTCAATCAGACTTTCCCCAAATGGTGGAGTTAGCAATGTGCCAAGGGATTCCTAATACAATCCAATCAAGGTTGCATGTAACAATGCCATCTCACTAGTCCAAGTGATCAGTTTCAGTTCATAATTGATCATACTGATAGATGTCTTTTCTTTAAACCTTTGTCACACACACATAAGCTAATATCTGACTTCCTACCTAACAATTTCCTCCAACAACGAGGATGTATTTGTCCTCCCTAAGGTAGGTTGTTGGGGACCAATAGACATTTGAGACTCAAGTTTACATCAACATTTCTATGGAAGAGAAAAAAACATCCTTTGGGTGATGCAGTAGCCATTGTAAAGGTCACTTCTAAAGGCAGAGGACAAAGCAACTTTGCTTTGGAAGGTTGTACAGTAGACCAAAGATCCAGGCAACTGGCACTTTGATAGCCTAACTATTCTTGAAAGTCATCCTGCTTCCTCACACTATACTTCCAAGCCAATGCAGTACTGATTTCAGAGTGAATTCCAAGTGTGATTTTGAAGGCTGACATCCTTGACCAAGCATCCAGGTTGTCACTAGAACTTAAGTCTATTATGTGGTCCATGTCAGGTAAGGGGACTCCCATAAGCTCGTCTCCAGCACTCAGGTTACAGGAATCCCGTATGAGGTGAGTGCAAAAATCCCAAGGTAAAGAACTCTTGTACACTGCTTCTCACTCCACCCAGGATTCAGATTTGACATAAACTGCATCTTCCTAACCCAGGTTACAGAACTCCCGTAAACTGGGGCTCCCACAATCAGGATACAGCACACTACTAAGCTGCGACTCCTACACTCAGGATACAGAAATCCCATGTATTGTGTATGCATACTCCTAGGCTAGAAAACACTTGTAAACTACTTCTCACTCCACCCAGGATACTGATTTGCCACAAACTGTGTCTCTCTACACCCAGCTTACAGAAACCCATAAACTATGGCTCCCACAATTAGGATAAAGAATGCTACTAAGCTATGACTCCTACACTCAGGTTATGGAAATCCCGTATATTGTGTATGCCTACTCCCAGGATAGAAAACTCTTGTATGCTGCTTTCCATACACCCAGGATAAAGAACTGCCTTAACTTCTGTCTCTCTACACCCAGGTAACACAACACCTGTAAACTGTATTTCCTATACTCTGGCTACAGAAGTCCTGTATATTGCGTATGCCTAATCCTTGGCTACAGAACTCTTGTAAATTGCTACTCTCTACACCCAGGATACAGAACCCCCTTAAAGTGCATCACTCTACACCCAGGTGAGGGAAAACCCATAAGCTCGTCTCCAGCACTCAGGCTACAGGAATCCCGTATGTGGCGAATGCCAACTCCCAGGCTACAGGACTCTTATACACTGCTTCTCACTCCAACCAGAATACAGATTTGCCATAAACTGCAGCTTCCTAGCCCAGGTTACAGAACTCCAGTAAACTGGGGCTCCCACAATCAGGATACCGAACGTTACTAAGCTGCGACTTAGGCTTAAACTGTGTCTCCTACGCTCAGGCTACGGAGGTCCCGTATATAGCGTATGCCTACTCCCAGGCTACAGAACTCTTGTACACTGCTTCTCTCTACTTCAGGACATTGAACTCCAGTAAACTGCATATCTCTACACCGAGGTTAAGGAACTCCCATAAACCTCGAATCCCACACTCAGGCTACAAAAAACCCTTGTGGTGAATGCCAACTCCCAGGCTACAGAACTCTTGTACACTGCTTCTCACTCTACCCAGGATACTGATTTGCCACAAACTGTGTCTCTCTACACCCAGCTTATGGCAGCTTACAGAAACCCATAAACTGCAGGTCCCACGATCAGGGTAAAGAACGCTACTGACCTGCGACTCCTACACTCAGGCTAGAGAAATCCCATATATTGTGTCTGCATACTCCCAGGGTAGAAAACTCTTGTAAACTGCTTCTCACTACACCTAGGGCACAGAACTGCCGTTAATTGTGTATCTCTACACCCAGGCTACACAACTCCTATAAATTGTGTCTAATATGCTCAGGCTACAGAAGTCCCATATATAGCGTATGCCTACTCAGAGGCTACAGAACTCTTGTAAACTGCTTCTCTCTACATCAGGATATAGAACTCCAGTAACCGGCATATATCTACACTCAGGTTAAGGAACTCCAAAAAGCCTCGAATCCCACATTCAGGCTACAAAAATCACGTCAACTCCCAGGGTACAGAACTCTTGTACAAAGCTTCTCATTTCACCCAGGACACAGAACTGCCACAAAAGCATCTCTCTACACACAGCTTACAGAACTCCCATAAACTGCGTCTCCCACAAACAGGATACAGAATGCTACTAGGCTTATACTCCTACACAATGCTACAGAAATACGGCAAATAGCATATGCCTACTCCCAGCCTTCAGAGCACATGTAACCTGCCTTGCTACACCCAGGATACAGAACTCCCTTAAAGAGCGTCTCTCTCCACCCAGGTGAGGGGAATCCCATAAGCTCATCTCCAGCACTCAGGCTACAGGAATCCCGCATGTGGCGAATGCCAACTCCCAGGCTACAGAACTCTTATACACTGCTTCTCACTCCACCCAGAATACAGAACTGCCATAAATTGTGTCACTCTACACCCATGTTACAGAAATCCCATAAACTGCGTCTCCCACGAGCAGGACACAGAATGCTACCAAGCTGCGACTCCTACTCTCAGGCTACAGAAATCCCATGTATTGTGTATGCATACTCCCAGGTAAGAAAACACTTGTAAACTGCTTCTCACTACACCCAGGATACAGAAATTCCATAAATCGTGTCTCTCTACACCCAGAATACACAACTCCTATAAACTGCATCTCCTACACTCAGGCTACAGAAGTCCCGGATATAGCGTATGCCTACTCCCAGGCTACAGAACTCTTGTAAACTGCTTCTCTCTATTTCAGGATATAGAACTCCAGTAAACTGCATATCTCTACACCCAGGTTAGGGATCTCCCATAAACCTCGAATCCCACACTCAGGCTACAAAAATCCCTTATGTGGCGAATGCCAACTCCCAGGGTACAGAACTCATGTACACTGCTTCTCAATCTACCCAGGATACAGAACTGCTGCAAACTGCATCTCTCTACACACAGCTTAGAGAACTCCCGTAAACTGCAGCTCCCACAATCAGGATACAGAATGCTACTAAGCTATGACTCCTACACTCAGGCAATGAAAATCCCGTATATTGAGTATGCCATTTCCCAGCCTCGAAAACTCATGTATACTGCTTTCCATACACCCAGGATAAAAAACTGCCATAACTTCTCTTTCTCCACACCCAGGTTACACAACTCCTGTAAACTGTGTCTCCTATGCTCTGGCTACAGAAGTTCTAGATATTGGGTATGCCTAATCCTTGGCTACAGAACTCTTGTAACCTGCTTCTCACTCCATTGAGGATACAGATTTGCCATAAACTGCGTCTTCCTAACACAGGTTACAGAACTCCCGTAAACTGTGGCTCCCACAATCAGGAAACAGAACGTTACTAAGCTGTGATTCCTACACTCTAGCTACAGAAATCCCGTGTATTGAGTATGCATACTCCCACACCACTTTGTCGGATATGCCTGGATGAAGCCAGAAATATCCGGTTGTGTTTTGGCTAACTCATTCGAAATATTGTGAAAGCCTCTGTGTTTGTGTATTCTGAATATTATCGATGGACTATATAGTTTCGAATGCTTTTAACGGGGAACATTTACTTTTGTACCATAGAAACACTAAATGGTTGCACATGGAGACACCAGCTCTACACATTCGTATTTTCTAGGTAGAATGCTAGAGGATCTGCAGCAAACAAACATGATATTTCTGTTTGAAAAGATGACATTTTATACACTTGCCTAAGGAAAAGACTTTGCTTTTCTCCAAAACAATTTTTACTGTGATTTTCTCGGTCCATTGCATACGAATTCCACACCACTTTGTCCGGATATGACTGGATGAAACCAGAAATATCCGGTTGTGTTTTGGCTAACTCAATCCCAGATATTGCTACAGACACTGTGTTTGTGTTTTCTGGATATTATCTACGGACTTTATTGTTTTGAATGTTTTTATCAGGGAACATTTAATTTTGTGCCATAGAAACACTAATTGGTTCCACATGGAGACACCAGTCTACACACATTCGTATTTTCTAGGGAGAAAGCTACAGGAACTGCTGCAAACAAACATGATATTTCTGTCTATCTAGATGAGATTTTATGCACTTGCCTAACAAAAAGACTTTGCTTTTCTCCAAAATCATTTTTACTGTGATTTTCTTGGCCCATTGCATACGAATTCCACCCCACATTGTCCGGATATGACTGGATGAAACCAGAAATATCCAGTTGTGTTTTGGGTAACTCAATCCAGATATTGCTACAGACTCTGTGTTTGTGTTTTCTGGATATTATCTACGGACTTTATTGTTTTGAATGTTTTTATCAGGGAGCATGTAATTTTGTACCATAGAAACACTAATTTGTTCCACATGGAGACACCAGTCTACACATGCGTATTTTCTAGGGAGAAAGCTAGAGGAACTGCGGCAAACAAACATGATATTTCTGTTTGTATGATAACATTTTATACACTTGCCTAACAAAAAGACTTTCCTTTTTTCAAACACCATTTTTACTGTGATTTTCTGGGTCCATTGCATACGAATTCCACACCACAATGTCCGGATATGACTGCATACAACCAGAAATATCCGGTTGTGTTTTTGCTTACTATATCCCAGATATTGCTACATCTTCTGTGTTTGTGTTTTCCGGATATTATCAATGGACTTTATGGTTTTGAATGTTTTTTATCAGGGAACATTTAATTTTGTACCGTAGAAACACTAATTGGTTCCACATGGAGACACCAGGTCTACACATTCGTATTTTCTAGGGAGAAAGCTAGAGGAACTGCGGCAAACACACATGACATTTCTGTATGTATAGGTGACATTTTATGCACTTGCCTAACGAAAAGATTTTGCTTTTCTCCAAAATCATTTTTACTGTGAGTTTCTCGGTCCATTGCATACGAATTCCACCCCAGTTTGTCCGGATATGACTGGATGATACTAGAAATATCCGTTTGTGTTTTGGCTAACTCAATCCAGATATTGCTACAGACAATCGGTTTGTGTTTTCTGGATATTATCTACAGACTTTATTGTTTTGAATGTTTTTATCAGGGAGCATTTAATTTTGTACCATAGAAACACTAATTGGTTCCACATGGAGACACCAGCTCTACACATTCGTATTTTCTAGGGAGAAACGTAGAGGAACTGCGGCAAACAAACATGACATTTCTGTATGTATAGGTGACATTTTATGCACTTGCCTAACGAAAAGACTTTGCTTTCCTCTAAATCATTTTTACTGTGAGTTTCTCGGTACAATGCATACGAATTCTACCCCATTTTGTGCAGATATGACTGGATGATACCAGAAACATCCGGTTGTGTTTTGGCTAACTCCATCCCAGATATTGCTACAGCCACTGTGTTTGTGATTTCTGGATATTATCAACGGACTTTATTGTTTTGAATGTTTTTATCATGGAACATTTAATTTTGTACCATAGAAACACTAATTGGTTCCACATGGAGACACCAGTGTACACATTCGTATTATCTAGGTAGAAAGCTCGAGGAACTGCGACAAACAAACATGATACTTCTGTTTGTATACATGATATTTTATGCACTTGCCTAAAGAAAAGACTTTGCTTTTTTCTAAAACCATTTTTACTGTGATTTTCTTGGTCCATTGCATACGAATTCCACCCCAGTTTGTCCGGATATGACTGGATGAAACCAGAAATATCCGGTTGTGTTTTGGCTAACTCAATCCCAGATATTGCTACAGACACTGTGTTTGTGTTTTCTGGATATTATCTACGGACTTTATTGTTTTGAATGTTTTTATCAGGGAGCATGTAATTTTGTGCCATAGAAACACTAATTGGTTCCACATGGAGACACCAGTCTACACACATTCGTATTTTCTAGGGAGAAAGCTACAGGAACTGCTGCAAACAAACATGATATTTCTGTCTATCTAGATGTGATTTTATGCACTTGCCTAACAAAAAGACTTTGGTTTTCTCCAAAATCGTTTTTACTGTGATTTTCTTGGTCCATTGCATACGAATTCCACCCCACATTGTCCGGATATGACTGGATGAAACCAGAAATATCCAGTTGTGTTTTGGGTAACTCAATCCAGATATTGCTACAGACTCTGTGTTTGTGTTTTCTGGATATTATCTACGGACTTTATTGTTTTGAATGTTTTTATCAGGGAACATTTAATTTTGTACCATAGAAACACTAATTGGTTCCACATGGAGACACCAGGTCTACACATTCGTATTTTCTAGGGAGAAAGCTAGAGGAACTGCGGCAAACACACATGACATTTCTGTATGTATAGGTGACATTTTATGCACTTGCCTAAAGAAAAGACTTTGCTTTTCTCCAAAATCATTTTTACTGTGAGTTTCTCGGTCCATTGCATACGAATTCCACCCCAGTTTGTCCGGATATGACTGGATGATACCAGAAATATCCGGTTGTGTTTTGGCTAACTCAATCCAGATATTGCTACAGACACTCTGTATGTGTTTTCTGGATATTATCTACGGACTTTATTGTTTTGAATGTTTTTATCAGGGAGCATTTAATTTTGTACCATAGAAACACTAATTGGTTCCACAGGGAGACACCAGCTCTACATATTCGTATTTTCTAGGGAGAAAGCTAGAGGAACTGCGGCAAACAAACATGACATTTCTGTATGTATAGGTGACATTTTATGCACTTGCCTAATGAAAAGACTTTGCTTTCTTCTAAATCATTTTTACTGTGAGTTTCTCGGTACAATGCATACGAATTCTACCCCATTTTGTGCGGATATGACTGGATGTTACCAGAAACATCCGGTTGTGTTTTGGCTAACTCCATCCCAGATATTGCTACAGCCACTGTGTTTGTGTTTTTTGGATATTATCGACGAGCTTTATTGGTTTGAATGTTTTTTATCAGTGAACATTGAATTTGGAGGTGACATACACTAATTGGTTCCACATGGAGACACTAGCTCTACACATTCGTATTTTCCAGGGAGAAATCTAGAGGAACTGCGGAAAACAAACATGATGTTTCTGTTTGTATAATGACATTTTATTCACTTGCCTAACGAAAAGACATTGCTTTTCTCCAAAACCATTTTTACTGTGATTTTCTGGGTCCATTACATACGAATTCCACACCACTTTGTCCGGATATGACTGCATGAAACCAGAAATATCCGGTTGTGTTTTGGCTTACTATATCCCAGATATTGCTACAGCCTCTGTGTTTGTGTTTTCTGGATATTATCGACAGACTTTATTGTTTTGAGTGTTTTTACCAGGGAACATTTAATTTTGTACCGTACAGACATTAATTGGTTCCACAGGGAGACTCCAGTCTACACATTCATATTTTCTAGGGAGAAAGATGAGGAACTGCGGCAAACAAACATGATATTTCTGTTTGTATCGATGACGTTTTATGCACTGGCCCAAGGAAAAGACTTTCGTTTTCTCCAAAACCATTTTTACTGTGATTTTCTGGGTCCATTGCATACGAATTCCACCCCACTTTTTCCGGATATGACTGGATGAATCCAGAAATATCCGGTTCTCTTTTAGCTAACTCAATCCCGGATATTGCTACAGCCTCTGTGTTTGTGGTTTCAGGATGTGATAAATGGACTTTATGCATTTGAATGTTTTTTTTATCAGGGAACATTTAATTTTGTGCTGGGAAACACTAATTGGTTCCACATGGAGACACCAGCTCCACACATTCATATTTTCAAGGGAGAAGGCTAGAGGAACTGTGGCAAACAAACATGGCACTTCTGTTTGTATAGATGACATTTTATGCACTTGCCTAACGAAAAGACTTTGCTTTTCTCCAAAACCATTTTTCTTGTGATTTTTTTCGTTGCATTGCATACGAATTCCACCCCACTTTGCCCGGATATGACTGGATGAAACCAGAAATATCCGGTTGTGTTTTGGATTACTATACCCAGATATTGCTAAAGCCTCAGTGTTTCTGTTTTCTGGATATTATAGATGGATTTTATTGTTTTGAATGTTTTTTATCAGGGAACATTTAATATTGTACCGTAGAAACACTAATTGGTTCCACATGGAGACAACAGTCTACACATTCGTATTTTCTAGGGAGAAATCTAGAGGAACTGCGACAAACAAACATGATACTTCTGTTTGTATACATGACATTTTATGCACTTGCCTAACAAAAAGACTTTGCTTTTCTCCAAAATCATTTTTACTGTGATTTTCTTGGTCCTTTGCATACGAATTCCACCCCAGTTTGTCCGGATATGACTGGATGAAACCAGAAATATCCGGTTGTGTTTTGGCTAACTCAATCCAGATATTGCTACAGACTCTGTGTTTGTGTTTTCGGGATATTATCTACGGACTTTATTGTTTTGAATGTTTTTATCAGGGAGCATGTAATTTTGTACCATAGAAACACTAATTGGTTCCACATGGAGACACCAGTCTACACATGCGTATTTTCTAGGGAGAAATCTAGAGGAACTGCGGCCAACAAACATGATATTTCAGTTTGTAAAGTTGACATTTTATGCCCTTTCCTAGCGAAAACTCTTTGCTTTTCTCGAAAACCGTTTTTACTGTGATTTTTCTGTCCAAGGTATACGAATTCCACACCACTTTGTCCGGATATGACAGGAAGAAACAACAAATATCCGTTGTGTTTTGGCTTACTATATCCCAGATATTGCTACAGCGTCTGTGTTTTTGTTTTCTGGATATTATCAACGGACTTTATTGTTTGAATATTTTTATCAGGGAACAATTAATTTTGTGCTGGGAAACACTAGTTGACTCCACATGGAGACACCAGCTCTACACATTCGTATTTTCTAGGGAGGAAGCTAGAGGAACTGCGGCAAACAAACATGATATTTTTGTTTGTATAGATGACATTTTATGCAGTGCCTAAGGAAAAGACTTTGCTTTTCTCCAAAACCATTTTACTGTAATTTTCTAAGTCCCTTGCATATGAATTCCACACCACTTTGTCCAGATATTCCTGGAGTAAAACAGAAATATCCAGTTGTGTTTTGGCTAACTCAATCCTAAATATTGTGAAAGCCTCCATGTCTGTGATTCCTGTATATTATCGATGGACTTTATTGTTTTGAATGTTTTTATCAGGGAACATTTAATTTTGTACCGTAGAAACACTAATTAATTCACCATGGAGAAACCAGCTCTACAAATTCTTATTTTCTAAGGAGAAACCTAGAGGAACTGCGGCAAACAAACATGATAGTTCTGTTTGTATAGATGATATTTTATGCACTTGCCTAATGAAAAGACTTTGCTTTTCTCCAGAACAATTTTTACTCTGATTTTATTGGTCCATTGCATACGAATTCCACATGACTTTATCCGGATATGACTGGATGAAACCAGAAATATCTTGTTGTGTTTTGGCTAACTCAATCCCAGATATTGCTACAGCCTCTATGTTTGTGTTTTCTGGATATTATCAATGGACTTTATGGTTTTCAATGTTTTTTATTAGGGAACATTTATTTTTGTGCTTGTAAACACAAATTGGTTCCATATGGAGACACCAGCTCTACACATTCGTATTTTCTAGGGAGAAAGCTAGAGGAACTGCGGCAAACAAACATGATATTTCTGTTTGAATAGATGAAATTTTAACGAAAAGACTTTACTTTTCTCCAAAACCATTTTTACTGTGATTTTCTCGGTACATTGCATACGAATTCCACCCCACATTGCCCGGATATGACTGGATGAAACCAGAAATATCCAGTTTTGTTTTGGCTAACTCAATCTAAAATATTGTGAAAACCTGCGTGTTTCTGTTTTCCGGATATTATCAGCAGACTTTATGTATTTGAATATTTTTTATCACGGAACATTTAATTTTGTGCTGGGAAACACTAGTTGACTCCACATTGTGACACCAGCTCTGCACATTCATATTTTCTAGGGAGAAAGCTGGAGGAACTGCTGCAAACAAACGTGATATTTCTGTTTCTATACGTGACATTTTATGCACTTGCCTAAAGAAAAGACTTTGCTTTTCTCCAAAACCATTTTTACTGTGATTTTATCAGTGCATTGCATACGAATTCCACCCCACTTTGTCCGGATATGACTGGATGAAATCAGAAGTATCCGGTTGTGTTTTGGCTAACTCAATCCAAAATATTGTGAAAGCCTCTGCTTTTGTGTTTTCTGGATATTATCGATGGACTTTATTGTTTGAATTTTTTTACCAGAGAACCTTTAATTTTGTACTGTAGAAACACTAATTAGTTCAACAGGGAGACACCAGCTCTACACATTCGTATTTTCTAGGGAGTAAGCTAGAGGAACTGCGGCAAAGAATCCTGGCATTTCTGTTTGTATAGATGACACTTTATGCTGTTGCTGAAGAAGAAGACTTTGCTTTTCTCCAAAACTATTTTTACTGTGATTTTCTCAGTCCATTGCATACGAATTCCACCCCCAGATATTCCTAACGCCGCTGTGTTTGTTTTTTTCTGGATAGTATAAACGGGCTTTATTGTTTTGAATTTTTTATCAGGGAACATTTAATTTTGTACCGTAGAAACACTAATGGGTTCCACATGGAGACTCCAGCTCTACATATTTGTCTTTTCAAGGAAGAAAGCTAGAGGAACTGCGGCAAACAAACATGATATTTCTGTTTGTATAGATGATATTTTATGCAGTTGCCTAACGAAAAGACTTTGCTTTTCTCCAAAACCATTTTTACTCTTATTTTCTCTCTCCATTGTATAGGAATTCCACACCACTTTTCTGGATATGACTGGATGAAACCTGAAATATCCACTTGTGTTTTGGCTAACTCAATCCCAGATATTGCTACAGCCTCATTGTCTGTGTTTTCTGGATATTATCGATGGACATTATTGTTTTGAATGCTTTTTATCAGGGAACATTTAATTTTGTGCTGGGAAACACTAGTTGGTTCCACATGGAGACACCAGCTCTACGCATTCATATTTTCTAGGGAGAAAGCTTGAGGAACTGCGGCAAACAAACATGATATTTCTGTTTCTACTAAGACATTTTATGCACTTGCCTAACGAAAAGACTTTGCTTTTCTTCAAAACCACTTTTACTGTGATTTTCTAAGTCCATTGTATACGAATCCCACACCACTTTGTCTGGATATGCCTGGATGAAACCAGAAATATCCGGTTGTGTTTTGGCTAACGAATCCAGATATGCAAGAACCTCTGTGTTTCTGTTTTCTTGATATTATCGATGGACTATATTGTCTTGAATTTTTTTATCAGGGAACATTTAATTTTGTGCCATAGAACCACTAATTGGTTCCACATGGAGACACTAGCTATACATATTCATATATTCTAGGGAGAAACCCAGAGGCACTGTGGCAAACAAACATGATATTTCTGTTTGTATAGATGATACTTCATGCATTTGCCTAAGAGAAATACTTTCTTTCCTCCAAAACCATTTTTACTGTGATTTTCTCGGTCCATTGCATACGAAGTCCACACCAGTTTGAAACCAGAAATATCCGGTTGTATTTTGGCTAACTCCATCCCAGATATTGCTACAGCCTCTGTGTTTGTGTTTTCTGCATGTTATCGATGGACTTCATTTTTTTGAATGTTTTTATCAGGGAACATTTTTTTTTGTACTGTAGGAACATTAAATGGTTCCACATGGTGACACAATCTCTACACATTCGTATATTCTAGGGAGAAAGCTGGAGTAACTGCGGCAAACAAACATGATATTTCTGTTTGTATAGATGACATTTTATGCAGTTGCCTAACGAAAAGACTTTGCTTTTCTCCAAAACCATTTTTACTGTGATTTTCTCGGTTCATTGCATACGATCTCCAGAGCAGTTTGTCCGGATATGACTGGATTAAACCAGAAATATCCGGTTGTGTTTTGGCTAACTCAATCCGAAATATTGTGAAAGCCTTTGTGTTTGTGTTTTCAGGATATTATCAACGGACTTTATTGTTTTGAATGTTTTTAATCAGGGAACATTTAATTTTGTGCTTGGAAACACTAATTCGTTCCACAGGGAGACACCAGCTCTACACATTCGTATTTTCTAGGGAGAAAGCTTGAGGAACTGTGGAAACAAAAATGATATTTTTGTTTGTATAGCTGATATTTAATGCACTTTCCAAATGAAAAGACTTTGCTTTTCTCCAAAACCATTTTTACTCTTATGTTCTCAGACTATTGCATATGAATTCCATACCACTTCGTCTGGATATGACTGATTGAAACCAGAAATATCCGGTTGTGTTTTAGCTAACTCAATCCCAGATATTTCTACAGCCTCTGTGTTTGTGTTTTCCGGATATTATCAATGGAATTTATTGCTTTGAATTTTTTACCAGGGAACATTTAATTTTGTGCTGGGAAACACTAATTGGTTCCACATGGAGAAACAAGGTCTACACATTTTTATTTTCCAGGCAGAAACCTAGAGGAACTTCGGCAGACAAACATGATATATCTGTTTGCATAGATGACATTTTATGCACTTGCCTAACGAAAAGATTTGCTTTCTTCCAAAACCATTTTTACTCTGATTTTCTCAGCCCATTGAATACGAATTCCACCAAACTTTGTCCAGATAGGCCTGGATGAAACAATGAAATATCCAGTTGTGTTTTGGTTAACTCAATCCTAGTTATCGCTACAGCCTCTGTGTTCATGTTTTCTGGATATTATCAATGGACTTTATTGTTTTGAAAGTTTTTATTAGGGAACATTTAATTTTGTACCATAGAAACACTAATTGCTTCCACATGGAGACAGGAGCTCTACATATTCGTATTTTCTAGTGAGAAAGCTAGAGGAACTGCCGCAAACAAACAGGATATATCTGTTTGTGTAGATGACATTTTATGCACTGTCCGAAGGAGAAGACTTTGCTTTTCTCCCAAACCATTTTTACTGTGAATTTCTCTGTCCATTGCTTACGAATTCCACCCCACTTTGTCCGTATATGACTGGATGAAACCAGAAATATCCGGTTGTCTTTTGGCTAACTCAATCCCAGATATTGCTACAGCCTCAGTGTTTGATTTTTCTGGATATTATCGATGGACTTTATTGTTTTAAAAGTTTTTATTAGGGAACATTTAATTTTGTACCATAGAAACACAAATTGGTTCCACATGGAGACAGGAGCTCTACACATTCGTATTTTCTAGTGAGAAAGTTAGAGGAACTGCTGCAAACAAACAGGATATATCTGTTTGTGTAGATGACATTTTATGCACTGTCCGAAGGAAAAGACTTTTCTTTTCTCCAAAACTATTTTTACTGTGAATTTCTCGGTCCATTGCAACAAATTCCATACCACTTTGTCCGGATAGGCCTGGATGAAACCAGAAGTGTCCGGTTGTGTTTTGGCTAATTCAATCCAAAATATTGTGAAAGCCTCTGCGTTTGTGTTTTATGGATATTATCGATGGATTTATTGTTTGAAATTTTTTACCAGAGAACATTTAATTTTTACCGTAGAAACACTAATTAGTTCAACAGGGAGACAACAGCTTTACACATTCTTATTTTCTAGATAGAAAGTTAGAGGAACTGCGGCAAAGAAACACGGGATTGCTGTTTGTATAGATGACAGTTTATGCACTTGCCTAACAAAAAGACTTTGCTTTTCTCCAAAACCATTTTTACTGTGCATTTCTCTGTCCATTGCTTACGAATTCCACCCCACTTTGTCCGTATATGACTGGATGAAACCAGAAATATCCGGTTGTCTTTTGGCTAACTCAATCCCAGATATCGCTACAGGCTCTGTATTTCTGTTTACCGGATATTATCAATGGACTGTATTGTTTTGAATGTTTTTTATCAGGGAACATTTAATTTTGTGCTGTTTAACACTAGTTGACTCCACATAGAGACACCAGCTCTACACATTCTTATTTTCTAGGATGAAATCTAGAGGAACTGCGGCAAACAAACATAATATTTCTGTTTGTATAGGTGACATTTTATGCACTTGCCTAACGAAAAGACTTTGCTTTTCTCCAAAACCATTTTTACTCTGATTTTCTCAGTCCATTGCATATGTATTGCACCCCACTTTGTCCGGATATGACTGGATGAAACCAGATGTATCCGGTTGTGTTTTGGCTAACTCAATCCCAGATATTGCTACAGCCTCAGTGTTTGATTTTTCTGGATATTATCGATGGACTTTATTGTTTTGAAAGTTTTTATTAGGGAACATTTAATTTTGTACCATAGAAACACTAATTGGTTCCACATGGAGACAGGAGCTCTACACATTCGTATTTTCTAGTGAGAAAGCTAGAGGAACTGCCGCAAACAAACAGGATATATCTGTTTGTGTAGATGACATTTTATGCACTGTCCGAAGGAAAAGACTTTTCTTTTCTCCAAAACTATTTTTACTGTGAATTTCTCAGTCCATTGCAACGAATTACATACCACTTTGTCCGGATAGGCCTGGATGAAACCAGAAGTGTCCGGTTGTGTTTTGGCTAATTCAATCCAAAATATTGTGAAAGCCTCTGCGTTTGTGTTTTATGGATATTATCGATGGATTTATTGTTTGAAATTTTTTACCAGAGAACATTTAATTTTTACCGTAGAAACAATAATTAGTTCAACAGGGAGACAACAGCTTTACACATTCTTATTTTCTAGATAGAAAGTTAGAGGAACTGCGGCAAAGAAACACGGGATTGCTGTTTGTATAGATGACAGTTTATGCACTTGCCTAACAAAAAGACTTTGCTTTTCTCCAAAACCATTTTTACTGTGATTTTCTCGGTCCATTGCATACGAATTCCACCCCACTTTTTCCGGGTATGCCTGGATGAAACCAGAAATATCTGGTTGTGTTTGGCTAACTCAATCCGAAATATTGTGAAACCTCTGTGTGTTTTCTGGATATTATCAACAGACTATTTTGTTTTGAATATTTATTATCAGGGAACATTTAATTTTGTGCTGGGAAACAGTAATTGGTTCCACATGGAGACACCAGCTGTACATACTTGTATTTTCTCGGGAGCAAGCTAGAGGAACTTCGGCAGACAAACATGATATGTCTGTTTGCATAGATGACATTTTATGCACTTGCCTAACGAAAAGATTTGCTTTCCTCCAAAACCATTTTTACTGTGAATTTGTCTTTCCATTACATATGAATTCCACACCACTTTGACCGGATATGCCTGGACAAAACCAGAAATATCCGGTTGTGTTTTGGCTAATTCAATCCCAGATATTGCTAGAGCCTCTATGTTTGTGTTTTCCGGATATTTTCAACGGACCTTATTGTTTTCAATTTTTTTATCAGTGAACATTTAATTTTTTGCTGGGAAACACTAATTGGTTCCACATGGAGACACCAGCTCTACACATTTGTATTTTCTAGGGAGAAGCTAGAGGAACTGCAGCAAAGAAACATGATATTTTTCTTTCTATAGATGACATTTTATGCACCTGCCTAAAGAAAAGAATTTGCTTTTCTCCAAAACCATTTTGACTGTGATTTTCTCGGTCCATTGCATATGAATTCCATACCAATTTTAGTGATATGACTGTATGAAACCAAAAATATCCAGTTGTGTTTTGGCTAACTCAATCCCAGATATTGCTAGAGCCTCTGTGTATGTGTTTTCCGGATATAATCAATGGACTTTATTGTGTTGAATGTTTTTTATCAGGGAACATTTAATTTTGTGCTGGGAAACAATAATTGGTTCCACTTGGAAAAATCAGCTCTACACATTCTTATATTCTAGCGAGAAAGCTAGAGGAACTGCGGCAAACAAACATGATATTTCTGTTTGTATACATGACTTTTAAGCATTTGCCTAAGAGAAAAACTTGCTTTACAGCAAAACCATTTTTACTGTGATTTTCTCGGTCCATTGCACACGAATTCCACCCCACTTTGTCCAGAAATGACTGGATGAAACCAGAAATATCTACTTGTGTTTTGGCTAATTCAATCCCAGATATTGCTACCGCCTCTGTTTTTGTTTTACCTGGATATTATAAACGGGCTGTATTGTTTTGAATTTGTTATCAGGGAACATTTAATTTTGTACCGTAGAAACACTAATTGGTTCCACATGGAGACACCAGCTATACATATTCATATTTTCTAGGGAGAAACCTAGAGTAACTGAGGCAAACAAACATGATATTTCTGTTTGTATAGATGACATTTTATGCACTTGCCTAAGAGAAATACTTGCTTTCCTCCAAAACCATTTGTACTTTGATTTTCTCAGTAAATTGCATACGAATTCCACACCAGTTTGTCCGGATATCACTGGATGAAACCAGAAATATCCGGTTGTGTTTTGCTAACTCAATCCTAAATATTTTGAAAGCCTCTATGTTTGTGTTTTATGGATATTATCGATGGACTTTATTGTTTTGAATGTTTTGATCAGGGAACATTTAATTTTGTACTGTAGGAACACTAATTGGTTCCACATTGAGACACAATCTCTACACATTCATATATTCTAGGGAGAACCCCAGAGGCACTGCGGAAAACAAATATGATATTTCTGTTTGCATAGATGACATTTTATGCACTTGCCTAACGTAAAGACTTTGCTTTTGTCCAAAACCGTATTTACTGTGATTTTCTTGGTCCATTGCATACGCATTCCAGAGCAGTTTGTCCGGATATGACTGGATGAAACCAGAAATATCCGGTTGTTTTTTGGCTAACTCAATCCTAGTTATCGCTACAGCCTCTGTGTTTGTGTTTTCTGGATATTATCAATGGACTTTATTGTTTTGAATGTTTTTATCAGGAAACATTTAATTTTGTACCGTAGAAACACTAATTGGTTCAACATGGAGACACCAGCTCTACACACTCGTATTTTTTAGGGAGAATGCTGGAGGAACTGCGGCAAACAAACATGATATTTCTGTTTTTATAGATGACATTTTACGCACTTGGCTAACGAAAAGACATTGCTTTCATCCAAAACCATTTTTACTGTGATTTTCTCGGTCCATTGCATAAGAATTCCACACCAGTTTTTCCGGATATGAATGGATGAAACCAGAAATATCCGGTTGTGTTTAGGCTAACTCAATCCCAGATATTGTGAAAGCCTCTGTGTTTGTGTTTTCTGGATATCATCGATGGACTTTATTGTTTTGAATGTTTTTATAAGGGATCATTTAATTTTGTACCATTGAAACAATAACTGGTTCATCAAGGGGACACCAGCTCTACACAATCGTATTTTCTATGTAGAAAACTCGAGGAACTGCGACAAACCAACATGATATTTCTGTTTGTATAGACGACATTTTATGCACTTGCATAAAGAAAAGAATTTGCTTTTCTCCAAAACCATTTGTACTGTGATTTTCTCGGTCCATTGCATATAGATTCCACACCACTTTGTCCGGATATGACTGGATGAAACCGGAAATATCCGGTTTTATTTTGGCTAACTCAATCCCAGATATTGATACAGCCTCTGTGTTTGTGTTTTGTGTATATTATCAAAGGACTTTATGGTTTTGAATGTTTTTTATCAGGGAACATTTAATTTTCTGCTTCGAAACACTAATTGGTTCCACATGGAGACCCCAGCTCTACACATTCATATTTTCTACGGCGAAGCTAGAGGAACTGCGACAAAAAAACATGATATTTCTGTTTGTATCGATGACATTGTATGCACTTTCCTAAGGAAAAAACTTTGTTTTTCTCCAAAACCATTGTTACTGTGATTTTCTTGGTCCATTGCATATGAATTCCACACCACATTGTCCGGATATGACTGGATGAAACTGGAAATATCCGGGTATGTTTTGGCTAACTCAATCCCAGATATAGCTACAGCCTCTGTGTTTGTGTTTTCTGGATATTATCAATGGACTTCATTGTTTTGAATGTTTTTTATGGGGGAACATTTAATTTTGTGCTTGGAAACACTAATTGGTTCCACATGGAGACACCAGATCTACACATTCCTATTTTCAAGGTAGAAAGCTAGAGGAACTGTGACAAACAATCATGATATTTCTGTATGTATAGATAACATTTTATGCACTTGCTTAAGGAAAAGACTTTCCATTTTTCCTAAACCATTTTTACTGTGATTCTCTCAGTCTACTGCATACGAATTCTACACCAGTTTGTCCGGATATGACTGGATGAAACCAGAAATATCCGGTTGTTTTTTGGCCAACTCAATCCGAAATATGGTGAAATCCTCTGTGTTTGTTTTTTCTGGATATTATTGATGGACTTTATTGTTTTGAATGTTTGTTATCAGGGAACATTTAATTTTGTACCGTTGAAACACTAGTTGATTCATCAAGGGGACACCAGCTCTACACATTCGTATTTTCTAGGGAGAAAGCTAGAGGAACTGTGGCAAACAAACATGATATTTCTGTTTGTATAGATGACATTTTATGCACTTGGCTAACGAAAATACGTTGGTTTTCTTCAAAACCATTTTTACTGTCATTTTCTCAGTCCATTCCTTATGAATTCCACACCATTTTGTCCGGATATTACTGGATGTAACTGGAAATATCCGGTTTTCTTTTGGCTAACTCAATCCCAGATATTTCTGCAGCCTCTGTGTTTGTGTTTTCTGGATATTATCAATGGACTTTATTGTTTTGAATGTTTTTTTATTGGGGAACATTTTATTTTGAGCTTGGATACAGTAATTGGTTCTGCATGCAGACCCCAGCTCTACGTATTCGCATTTTCTAGGGAGAAAGCTAGAGGAACTGCGGCAAACAAGCATGATATTTGTGAGAGTATACATGACATTTTATGCACTTGCCTAAGGAAAAGACTTTGCTTTTCTCCAAAACCATTTTGACTGTGATTTTCTCGGTCCATTGGATATGAATTCCACCAAACTTTGTCCGGATATGACTGGATGAAATCAGAAATATCTGGTTGTGTTTTGGCTAACTCAATCCCAGATATTGCTACAGCCTCTGTGTTTCCGGTTACCGGACATTATCAATGGACTGTATTGTTTTGAATGTTTTTTGACAGGGAACATTTAATTTTGTACTGGGAAACACTAATTGGTTCCACATGGAGACAACAGCTCTACACATTCATATTTTCTAGGGAGAAAGCTAGAGGAACTGCGGCAAACAAACATGATATATCTGTTTGTATAGATGACATTTTATGCAATTGCCTAACAAAAAGTCTTTGCTTTTCTCCAAAACAATTTTTACTGTGATTTTCTCACTCTATTCCATACGAATTCCACACCACTTTGTCCAGATATGAGTGGATGAAACCAGAAATATCCGGTTGTGTTTTGGCTAACTCAATCCAAAATATTGTGAAAGCCTCTGTGTTTGTGTTTTCTGGATATTATCGATGGAGTGTATGGTTTTGAATGTTTTTATCAGGGAACATTTAATTTTGTACCGTTGAAACACTAAGTGGTTTATCAAGGGGACTCCAGCTCTACACATTCGTATTTTTAGGGAGAATACTATACGAACTGCGGCGTACACACATGATATTTCTGTTTGTATAGATGACATTTTATGCACTTGCAAAACGAAAATACGTTTCTTTTCTCCAAAACCATTTTTACTGTGATTTTCTCGGTCCATAGCGTACGAATTCCACACTAGTTTGTCCGGATATGACTGGTTAATCCGGAAATATCCGGTTTTGTTTTGGCTAACTCAATCCCAGATATTGCTAGAGCCTCTGTGTTTGTGTTTTCTGGATATTATCCACGGATTATTGTTTTGAATGTTTTTTATCAGGGAACATTTAATTTTGTGCTTGGAAACACTAATTGGTTCCAGATGGAGACAACAGCTATACACATTCGTATTTTCTAGGGAGAAAGCTCGAGGAACTGCGACAAACCAACATGATATTTCTGTTTGTATAGACGACATTTTATGCACTTGCATAAAGAAAAGAATTTGCTTTTCTCCAAAACCATTTGTACTGTGATTTTCTCGGTCCATTGCATATAGATTCCACACCACTTTGTCCGGATATGACTGGATGAAACCGGAAATATCCGGTTTTATTTTGGCTAACTCAATCCCAGATATTGATACAGCCTCTGTGTTTGTGTTTTGTGTATATTATCAAAGGACTTTATGGTTTTGAATGTTTTTTATCAGGGAACATTTAATTTTCTGCTTCGAAACACTAATTGGTTCCACATGGAGACCCCAGCTCTACACATTCATATTTTCTACGGCGAAGCTAGAGGAACTGCGACAAAAAAACATGATATTTCTGTTTGTATCGATGACATTGTATGCAGTTTCCTAAGGAAAAAACTTTGTTTTTCTCCAAAACCATTGTTACTGTGATTTTCTTGGTCCATTGCATATGAATTCCACACCACATTGTCCGGATATGACTGGATGAAACTGGAAATATCCGGGTATGTTTTGGCTAACTCAATCCCAGATATAGCTACAGCCTCTGTGTTTGTGTTTTCTGGATATTATCAATGGACTTCATTGTTTTGAATGTTTTTTATGGGGGAACATTTAATTTTGTGCTTGGAAACACTAATTGGTTCCACATGGAGACACCAGATCTACACATTCCTATTTTCAAGGTAGAAAGCTAGAGGAACTGTGACAAACAATCATGATATTTCTGTATGTATAGATAACATTTTATGCACTTGCTTAAGGAAAAGACTTTCCATTTTTCCTAAACCATTTTTACTGTGATTCTCTCAGTCTACTGCATACGAATTCTACACCAGTTTGTCCGGATATGACTGGATGAAACCAGAAATATCCGGTTGTTTTTTGGCCAACTCAATCCGAAATATGGTGAAATCCTCTGTGTTTGTTTTTTCTGGATATTATTGATGGACTTTATTGTTTTGAATGTTTGTTATCAGGGAACATTTAATTTTGTACCGTTGAAACACTAGTTGATTCATCAAGGGGACACCAGCTCTACACATTCGTATTTTCTAGGGAGAAAGCTAGAGGAACTGTGGCAAACAAACATGATATTTCTGTTTGTATAGATGACATTTTATGCACTTGGCTAACGAAAATACGTTGGTTTTCTTCAAAACCATTTTTACTGTCATTTTCTCAGTCCATTCCTTATGAATTCCACACCATTTTGTCCGGATATTACTGGATGTAACTGGAAATATCCGGTTTTCTTTTGGCTAACTCAATCCCAGATATTTCTGCAGCCTCTGTGTTTGTGTTTTCTGGATATTATCAATGGACTTTATTGTTTTGAATGTTTTTTTATTGGGGAACATTTTATTTTGAGCTTGGATACAGTAATTGGTTCTGCATGCAGACCCCAGCTCTACGTATTCGCATTTTCTAGGGAGAAAGCTAGAGGAACTGCGGCAAACAAGCATGATATTTGTGAGAGTATACATGACATTTTATGCACTTGCCTAAGGAAAAGACTTTGCTTTTCTCCAAAACCATTTTGACTGTGATTTTCTCGGTCCATTGGATATGAATTCCACCAAACTTTGTCCGGATATGACTGGATGAAATCAGAAATATCTGGTTGTGTTTTGGCTAACTCAATCCCAGATATTGCTACAGCCTCTGTGTTTCCGGTTACCGGACATTATCAATGGACTGTATTGTTTTGAATGTTTTTTGACAGGGAACATTTAATTTTGTACTGGGAAACACTAATTGGTTCCACATGGAGACAACAGCTCTACACATTCATATTTTCTAGGGAGAAAGCTAGAGGAACTGCGGCAAACAAACATGATATATCTGTTTGTATAGATGACATTTTATGCAATTGCCTAACAAAAAGTCTTTGCTTTTCTCCAAAACAATTTTTACTGTGATTTTCTCACTCTATTCCATACGAATTCCACACCACTTTGTCCAGATATGAGTGGATGAAACCAGAAATATCCGGTTGTGTTTTGGCTAACTCAATCCAAAATATTGTGAAAGCCTCTGTGTTTGTGTTTTCTGGATATTATCGATGGAGTGTATGGTTTTGAATGTTTTTATCAGGGAACATTTAATTTTGTACCGTTGAAACACTAAGTGGTTTATCAAGGGGACTCCAGCTCTACACATTCGTATTTTTAGGGAGAATACTATACGAACTGCGGCGTACACACATGATATTTCTGTTTGTATAGATGACATTTTATGCACTTGCAAAACGAAAATACGTTTCTTTTCTCCAAAACATTTTTACTGTGATTTTCTCGGTCCATAGCGTACGAATTCCACACTAGTTTGTCAGGATATGACTGGTTAATCCGGAAATATCCGGTTTTGTTTTGGCTAACTCAATCCCAGATATTGCTAGAGCCTCTGTGTTTGTGTTTTCTGGATATTATCCACGGATTATTGTTTTGAATGTTTTTTATCAGGGAACATTTAATTTTGTGCTTGGAAACACTAATTGGTTCCAGATGGAGACAACAGCTATACACATTCGTATTTTCTAGGGAGAAAGCTCGAGGAACTGCGACAAACCAACATGATATTTCTGTTTGTATAGATCACATTTTATGCACTTGCAAAACGAAAAGACTTTGCTTTTCTCCAAAACCGTTTTTATGGTGATTTTCTCGGTCCATTGCATACGAATTCCACACCAGTTTGTCCAGATATGACTAGATGAAACCGGAAATATCCGGTTTTCTTTTGTCTAACTCAATCCCAGATATTTCTGCAGCCTCTGTGTTTGTGTTTTCCGGATATTATCCACGGACTTTATTGTTCTGAATGTTTTATATCTGGGAATATTTAATTTTGTGCTTGGAAACACTAATTGGTTCCACATGGAGACACCAGATCTACACATTCCTATTTTCAAGGTAGAAAGCTAGAGGAACTGTGACAAACAATCATGATATTTCTGTATGTATAGATAACATTTTATGCACTTGCTTAAGGAAAAGACTTTCCATTTTTCCTAAACCATTTTTACTGTGATTCTCTCAGTCTACTGCATACGAATTCTACACCAGTTTGTCCGGATATGACTGGATGAAACCAGAAATATCCGGTTGTTTTTTGGCCAACTCAATCCGAAATATGGTGAAATCCTCTGTGTTTGTTTTTTCTGGATATTATTGATGGACTTTATTGTTTTGAATGTTTGTTATCAGGGAACATTTAATTTTGTACCGTTGAAACACTAGTTGATTCATCAAGGGGACACCAGCTCTACACATTCGTATTTTCTAGGGAGAAAGCTAGAGGAACTGTGGCAAACAAACATGATATTTCTGTTTGTATAGATGACATTTTATGCACTTGGCTAACGAAAATACGTTGGTTTTCTTCAAAACCATTTTTACTGTCATTTTCTCAGTCCATTCCTTATGAATTCCACACCATTTTGTCCGGATATTACTGGATGTAACTGGAAATATCCGGTTTTCTTTTGGCTAACTCAATCCCAGATATTTCTGCAGCCTCTGTGTTTGTGTTTTCTGGATATTATCAATGGACTTTATTGTTTTGAATGTTTTTTTATTGGGGAACATTTTATTTTGAGCTTGGATACAGTAATTGGTTCTGCATGCAGACCCCAGCTCTACGTATTCGCATTTTCTAGGGAGAAAGCTAGAGGAACTGCGGCAAACAAGCATGATATTTGTGAGAGTATACATGACATTTTATGCACTTGCCTAAGGAAAAGACTTTGCTTTTCTCCAAAACCATTTTGACTGTGATTTTCTCGGTCCATTGGATATGAATTCCACCAAACTTTGTCCGGATATGACTGGATGAAATCAGAAATATCTGGTTGTGTTTTGGCTAACTCAATCCCAGATATTGCTACAGCCTCTGTGTTTCCGGTTACCGGACATTATCAATGGACTGTATTGTTTTGAATGTTTTTTGACAGGGAACATTTAATTTTGTACTGGGAAACACTAATTGGTTCCACATGGAGACAACAGCTCTACACATTCATATTTTCTAGGGAGAAAGCTAGAGGAACTGCGGCAAACAAACATGATATATCTGTTTGTATAGATGACATTTTATGCAATTGCCTAACAAAAAGTCTTTGCTTTTCTCCAAAACAATTTTTACTGTGATTTTCTCACTCTATTCCATACGAATTCCACACCACTTTGTCCAGATATGAGTGGATGAAACCAGAAATATCCGGTTGTGTTTTGGCTAACTCAATCCAAAATATTGTGAAAGCCTCTGTGTTTGTGTTTTCTGGATATTATCGATGGAGTGTATGGTTTTGAATGTTTTTATCAGGGAACATTTAATTTTGTACCGTTGAAACACTAAGTGGTTTATCAAGGGGACTCCAGCTCTACACATTCGTATTTTTAGGGAGAATACTATACGAACTGCGGCGTACACACATGATATTTCTGTTTGTATAGATGACATTTTATGCACTTGCAAAACGAAAATACGTTTCTTTTCTCCAAAACATTTTTACTGTGATTTTCTCGGTCCATAGCGTACGAATTCCACACTAGTTTGTCAGGATATGACTGGTTAATCCGGAAATATCCGGTTTTGTTTTGGCTAACTCAATCCCAGATATTGCTAGAGCCTCTGTGTTTGTGTTTTCTGGATATTATCCACGGATTATTGTTTTGAATGTTTTTTATCAGGGAACATTTAATTTTGTGCTTGGAAACACTAATTGGTTCCAGATGGAGACAACAGCTATACACATTCGTATTTTCTAGGGAGAAAGCTCGAGGAACTGCGACAAACCAACATGATATTTCTGTTTGTATAGATCACATTTTATGCACTTGCAAAACGAAAAGACTTTGCTTTTCTCCAAAACCGTTTTTATGGTGATTTTCTCGGTCCATTGCATACGAATTCCACACCAGTTTGTCCAGATATGACTAGATGAAACCGGAAATATCCGGTTTTCTTTTGTCTAACTCAATCCCAGATATTTCTGCAGCCTCTGTGTTTGTGTTTTCCGGATATTATCCACGGACTTTATTGTTCTGAATGTTTTATATCTGGGAATATTTAATTTTGTGCTTGGAAACACTAATTGGTTCCACATGGAGACACCAGCTCTACACATTCATATTTTCTATTGAGAAAGCTAGAGGAACTGGGACAAAGAAACACGATATTTCTTTTTGTATCGATGACATTTTATGAACTTGCCTAATGAAAGTACTTTGCTTTTCTCCAAAACCATTTTTAATGTTCACTCAGTCGATTGCATGCGAATTCCACACCAGTTTGTTCAGATATGACTGGATGAAACTGGAAATATCCGGGTATGTTTTGGCTAACTCAATCCCAGATATTGCTACAGCCTCTGTGTTTGTGTTTTCTGGATATTATCAATGGATATTTTTGCTTTGAATTATTTTTTATCAGGGATCATTTAATTTTGTACCGTTGAAACACTAATTGGTTCCACATGGAGATACCAGCTCTACACATTCTTATTTTCTAGGGAGAAAGCTAGAGGAACTTCGACAAACAAACATGATATTTCTGATTATATAGAGGACATTTGATGCACTTGCCTAACGAAAAGACTTTGCTTTTCTCCAAAACCAATTGTAATGTGATTTTCTCGGTCCATTGCATATGAATTCCACACGAATTTGTACGGATATGACTGGATGAAACCCGAAATATCCGGTTGTGTTTTGGCTAACTGATTCTGAAATATTGTGAAAGCCTCTGGGCTTGTGTTCTGGATATTATCGATGGACTTTATTGTTTGAATGTTTTTATCAGGGAACATTTAATTTTGTACCGTTGAAACACTAATTGGTTTTTCATGGGAACAGCAGCTCTACACATTTATATTTTCTAGGGAAAAATCTAGAGGAACTTGGCAAACAAACATGATATTTCTACTTGTATAGATGACATTTTATTCACTTGCCTAACGAAAAGACTTTGCTTTTGTCCAAAACCATTTTTACTGTGATTCTCTCTGTCCATTGCATACGAATTCCACACCAGTTTACCAGATATGACTGGATGAAATCGAAGTATCCGGTTGTGTTTTGGCTAACTCATTCCGCAATATGGTGAAAGCCTCTTTGTTTCTGTTTTCCGGATATTATGAACGGACTTTATTGTTGGAATGTTTGTTATCAGGGAATATTTAATTTTGGTCTTGGATTCAGTAATTGGTTCCACATGGAGACACAAGATCTACATATTCGTATTTTCTATGGTGAAAGCTATAGGAACTATGGCAAACAAACCTGATATTTCTGTTTGTATAGATGACATTTTATGCACTTGCCTAATGAAAATATGTTGCTTTTCTCCAAAACCATTTTTACTGTGATTTTCTCGGGCCATTGCATACGAATTCCACACCAGTTTGTCCGGATATGACTGGATGTAACCGGAAATATGCTGTATTGTTTTGGATTATTCAATCCCAGATATTGTTACAGCCTCTGTGTTTGTGTGTTCTGAATATTATCAATGGACTTTTTTGTTTTGAATGTTTTTTACCGGGAATATTTTATTTTGAGCTTGGATACAGTAATTGGTTCCACATGGAGACACCACCTGTACATATTCATATTTTCTAGGTAGAAAGTTTAGGAACTGCAACAATGAAACCTGATATTTCTGTTTGTATAGATGGCATTTTATTCACTTGCCTAACGAAAAGACTCTGCTTTTCTCCAAAACCATTTTTACTGTGATTTTCTCGGTGCATTGCATACGAAATCCACAGCAATTTGTCCGGATATGACTAGATGAAAATGGAAATATCCGGTTGTGTTTTGGCTAACTGAATCCGAAATATTGTGAAAGCCTCTGTGTTTGTGTTTTCTGGATATTATCGATGGACTTTATTGTTTTGAATGTTTTTATCAGGGAACACTTAATTTTTTACCGTTGAAACATTAATTGGTTCATCATGGGGATACCAGCTCCACACATTCGTATTTTCTAGGGAGAAAGCTTGAGGAACTGCGGATAAAACATGATATTTTTGTTTGTATACATGACATTTTATGCACTTGCATAAAGAAAAGAATTTGCTTTTCTCCAAAACCATTTGTACTGTGATTTTCTCGGTCCTTTGCATATGCATTCCACACCACTTTGTCCGGATATGACTGGATGAAACCGGAAATATTCGGTTTTGTTTTGGCTAACTGAATCCCAGATATTGCTATAGCCTCTGTGTTTGTTTATTCCTGATATTATCCATGGACATTATTGTTTTGAACGTGTTTTTATCAGGGAAAATTTAATTTTGTGCTTGGAAACACTAACTGGTTCCAGATGGAGACACCAGCTCTACACATTCGTATTTTCTAGGGAGAAAGCTCGAGGAACTGCGACTAACAAACATGATATTTCTGTTTGTATCGATGACATTTTATGCACTTCCCTAAGGAAAAGACTTTGCCTCTCTCCAAAACCATTTTTACTGTGATTCTCTCAGTCCATTCCATACGAATTCCACACAACATTGTCCGGATATGACTGGGGAAACCGGAAATATCCGGTTGTGTTTTGGCTAACTCAAACCAAAATATGGTGAAATCCTCTGTGTTTGTGTTTTCTGGATATTATAAAAGGACTTTTTTGTTTTGAAGGTTTTTTCTCAGGGAACATTTAATTTTGTGCTTGGAAACACTAATTGGTTCTACATGGGGACACCAGCTCTACACATTCGTATATTCTAGGGAGAAAGCTAGAGGAACTGCGACAAACAAACATGATATTTCTGTTAGTATAGATGACATTTTATGCACTTGCCTAACGAAAAGACTTTGCTTTTCTCCAAAACCATTTTTTACTGTGATTTTCTAGGGCCATTGCATACGAATTCCATACCAGTTTACCGGATATGACTGGATGATACTGAAGTATCCGGTTGTGTTTTGGCTAACTCATTCCGAAATATGGTGAAAGCCTCTGTGTTTCTGTTTTCCGGATATTATGAATGGGCTTTATTGTTTGGAATGTTTGTTATCAGGGAACATTTAATTTTGGGCTAGGATACAGTAATTGGTTCCACATGGAGTCACCAGCTCCACATATTCATATTTTCTATGGTGAAAGCTATAGGAACTATGGCAAACAAACCTGATATTTCTGTTTGTATAGATGACATTTTAGCAGTTGCCTAATGAAAATATTTGCTTTTCTCCAAAACCATTTTTACTGTGATTTTCTCGGTCCATTGCATACGAATTCCACACCAGTTTGTCCAGATATGATTGGATGAAACCAGAAATATCCGGTTGTGTTTTGGCTAACTCAATCCGAAATATTGTGAAAGCTTCTGTGTTTGTGCACTTGCCTAACAAAAAGACTTTGCCTTTCTCCAAAACCATTTTTACTCTGATTTTCTCAAGCCGTTGCATATGAATTCCACACAACTTTGTCCGTATATGACTTGATGAAACAAGAAATATCAGGTTTTGTTTTGGCTAAGGCACTCCAAAATATTGTGAAAGCCTCTGTGTTTGTGCACTTGATAACGAAAAGACTTTGCTTTTCTCCAAAACCATTTTTACTGTGATTTTCTCAGACCACTGCATACGAATTCCACAACAGTTTTTCCGGATGTGACTGGATGAAACCGGAAATATCTGGTGATTTTTGGCTGACACATTCCGAAATATTGTGAAAGCCTCTGTGTTTGTGTGTTCTAGATATTTTCGATGCACTTTATTGTTTTGAATGTTTTTATCGGGGAACATTAATTTTGTACCATTGATACACTAATTGGTTCATCATCGGAACACCAGCTCTACACATTCGTATTTTCTAGGGAGAAAGCGAGAGGAACTGCGGCAAACAAACATGATATTTCTGTTTGTATCGATGACATTTTATGCACTTGCCTAACGAAAAGACTTTGCTTTTCTCCAAAACCGTTTTTATGGTGATTTTCTTGGTCCATTGCATACGAATTCCACACCAGTTTGTCCAGATATGATTGGATGAAACCGGAAATATCCGGTTTTCTTTTGTCTAACTCAATCCCAGATATTTCTGCAGCCTCTGTGTTTGTGTTTTCCGGATATTATCCACGGACTTTATTGTTCTGAATGTTTTATATCTGGGAATATTTAATTTTGTGCTTGGAAACACTAATTGGTTCCACATGGAGACGCCAGCTCTACACATTCATATTTTCTAGGGAGAAAGCTAGAGGAACTGGGACAAAGAAACACGATATTTCTTTTTGTATCGATGACATTTTATGAACTTGCCTAATGAAAGTACTTTGATTTTCTCCAAAACCATTTTTAATATTCACTCAGTCGATTGCATGTGAATTCCACACCAGTTTGTTCAGATATGACTGGATGAAACTGGAAATATCCGGGTATGTTTTGGCTAACTCAATCCCAGATATTGCTACAGCCTCTGTGTTTGTGTTTTCTGGATATTATCAATGGATATTATTGCTTTGAATTATTTTTTATCAGGGATCATTTAATTTTGTACCGTTGAAACACTAATTGGTTCCACATGGAGATACCAGCTCTACACATTCTTATTTTCTAGGGAGAAAGCTAGAGGAACTTTGACAAACAAACATGATATTTCTGATTATATAGAGGACATTTGATGCACTTGCCTAACGAAAAGACTTTGCTTTTCTCCAAAACCAATTGTAATGTGATTTTCTCGGTCCATTGCATATGAATTCCACACGAATTTGTACGGATATGACTGGATGAAACCCGAAATATCCGGTTGTGTTTTGGCTAACTGATTCCGAAATATTGTGAAAGCCTCTGGGCTTCTGTTCTGGATATTATCGATGGACTTTATTGTTTGAATGTTTTTATCAGGGAACATTTAATTTTGTACCGTTGAAACACTAATTGGTTTTTCATGGGAACAGCAGCTCTACACATTCGTATTTTCTAGGGAAAAATCTAGAGGAACTGAGGCAAACAAACATGATATTTCTACTTGTATAGATGACATTTTATGCACTTGCCTAACGAAAAGACTTTGCTTTTGTCCAAAACCATTTTTACTGTGATTCTCTCTGTCCATTGCATGCGAATTCCACACCAGTTTACCAGATATGACTGGATGAAACCGAAGTATCCCGTTGTGTTTTGGCTAACTCATTACGCAATATGGTGAAAGCCTCTTTGTTTCTGTTTTCCGGATATTATGAACGGACGTTATTGTTGGAATGTTTGTTATCAGGGAATATTTAATTTTGGTCTTGGATTCAGTAATTGGTTCCACATGGAGACACAAGATCTACATATTCGTATTTTCTATGGTGAAAGCTATAGGAACTATGGCAAACAAACCTGATATTTCTGTTTGTATAGATGACATTTTATGCACTTGCCTAATGAAACTATGTTGCTTTTCTCCAAAACCATTTTTACTCTGATTTTCTCGGGCCATTGCATACGAATTCCACACCAGTTTGTCCGGATATGACTGGATGAAACCGGAAATATCCGGTTGTGTTTTGGCTAACTCAATCCAAAATATTGTGAAAGCCTCTGTGTTTGTGCTTTCTGGATATTATCGATGGACTTTATTGTTTTGAATGTTTTTATCAGGGAAGACTTAATTTTTTACCATTGAAACATTAATTGGTTCATCATGGGGACACCAGCTCCACACATTCGTATTTCTAGGGAGAAAGCTAGAGGAACTGCAGGAAACAAACATGATATTTCTGTTTGTATAGATGACATTTTATGCACTTGCCTAAAGAAAAGAATTTGCTTTTCTTCAAAACCATTTGTACTGTGATTTTATCGGTCAATTGCATATGGATTCCACACCACTTTGTCCGGATATGACTGAATGTAACCGGAAATATCCGGTTGTGTTTTGGCTAACTGAATCCCAGATATTGCTACAGCCTCTTTGTTTGTGTATTCCTGATATTATCCATGGACATTATTGTTTTGAACGTGTTTTTATCAGGGAAAATTTAATTTTGTGCTTGGAAACACTAACTGGTTCCAGATGGAGACAACAGCTCCACATATTCATATTTTCTAGGGAGAAACCTCAAGGAACTGCGACTAACAAACATGAAATTTCTGTTTGTATCGATGACATTTTATGCACTTGCCTAAGGAAAAGACTTTGCTTTTCTCCAAAACCATTTTTACTGTGATTCTCTCAGTCCATTGCATATGAATTCCACACCACTTTGTCCGGATATGACTGGATGAAACCGGAAATATCCGGTTGTGTTTTGGCTAACTCAAACCGAAATATGGTGAAATCCTCTGTGTTTGTGCACTTGCCTAACAAAAAGACTTTGCGTTTCTCCAAAACCATTTTAATTCTGATTTTATCAACCTGTTGCATACGAATTCCACACAACTTTGTCCGGATTTGACTTGATGAAACAAGAAATATCCGGTTGTGTTTTGGCTAACTCACTCCGAAATATTGTGAAAGCCTCTGTGTTTGTGCACTTGATAATGAAAAGACTTTGCTTTTCACCAAAACCATTTTTACTGTGATTTTCTCAGTCCATTGCATACGAATTCCACACCAGTTTTTCTGGATATGACTGGATGAAACCGGAAATATCTGGTTTTGTTTTGGCTGACTCATTCCGAAATATTGTAAGCCTCTGTGTTTGTGTTTTCTGGCTATTATCGATGCACTTTATTAATTTGAATGTTTTTATCGGGGAACATTTAATTTTGTACCATTGATACACTAATTGGTTCATCACGGGAACACCAGCTCTACACATTCGTATTTTCTAGGGAGAAAGCTAGAGGAACTGCGGCAAACAAACATGATATTTCTGTTTGTATAGATGACATTTTATACACTTGCCTAACGAAATGACTTTGCTTTTCTCCAAAACCAATTGTAATGTGATTTTCTCGGTCCATTGCATACGAATTCCACACCTGTTTGTCCGGATACGACTGGATGAAACCGGAAATATCCGGTTGTGTTTTGGCTAACTCAATCCCAGATATTGCTACAGCCTCTGAGTTTATGTTTTCTGCATATTATCAACGGACTTTATTGTTTTCTATTTTTTTTTTATTGGGGAACATTTTATTTTGAGCTTGGATACAGTAATTGGTTCCACATGTAGACACCATTTCTACACATTCTTGTACTCTAGGGAGAAATCTAGAGGAACTGCAGCAAACAAAGATGATATTTCTCTTTGAATAGATGGCATTTTATACACTTGCCTAACGAAAACACTTTGCTTTTCTCCAAAATCATTGTAACTGTGATTTTCTCGGTCCATTGCATATGAACTCCACACTACTTTGTCCAGATATGATTGGATGAAACCGGAAATATCCAGTTTTGTTTTGGCTAACTCAATTCCAGATATTGCTACAGCCTCTGTGTTAGTGTTTTCTGGATATCATCGATGGACTTTATTGTTTTGAATGTTTTTATCAAGGAACATTTAATTTTGTAATGTTGAAACAATAATTGATTCAACAAGGAGACACCAGCTCTACACATTCATATTTTGTAGGGAGAATACTATACGAACTGCAGCAAGCAAACATGATATTACTTTTTGTATGGAGGATATTTTATGCACTTGCAAAACGAAAAGACGTTGCTTTTCTCCAAAACCATTTTTAATGTGATTTTCTCGGTCCATTGCATACGAATTCCACACTAGTTTTTCCGGATATGACTGGATGAAACCAGAAATATCCGGTTGTATTTTGGCTAACTCAATCCGAAATATTGTGAAAGCCTCTGTGTTTGTGTATATTTGATATATCCATGGACTTTATTCTTTTGAACCTTTTTTATTTGGGAACATTTAATTTTGTGCTTGGAAACAATAATTGGTTCTACATGGAGACACCAGCTCTACATATTCATATTATCTAGGGAGAAACATCAGGAAATACGGCAAACAAAGATGATATTTCTGTTTGTATCGATGATATTTTATGCACTTGCCTAAGGAAAAGACTTTGCTTTTCTCCAAAACCATTTTTACTCTGATTTCCTTGGTCCACTGCATACGAATTCCACACCACTTTGTCCGGATATGACTGGATGAAACCAGAAATATCCGGTTGTGTTTTGGCTAACTCAATCCCAGATAGTGCTACAGCCTCTGTGTTTGTGTTTTCTGGATATTATCAATGGACTTTATTGTTTGAATGTTTTTATCAGGGAACATTTAATTGTGTGCTTGCAAACACTAATTGGTTCATCAAGGAGACTCCAGCTCTACACATTCATATTTTCTAGGGAGAAAGCTAGAGGAAATGCAGAAAACAAACATGATATTTCTGTTTGTATAGGTGACATTTTATACAATTGCCTAATGAAAAAACTTTGCTTTTCTCCAAAACCATTTTTACTGTGATTCTCTCGGTCCATTGCATACAAATTCCACACCAGTTTACTGGAAATGACTGAATGAAACCGGAAATATCCGGTTGTGTTTTGGCTAACTCAATCCCAGATATTGCTACAACTTCTGATTTTGTGTTTTTTGGATATTATCAACTGATTTTATTGTTTTGAATGTTTTTATCGGGCAACATTTTATTTTGAGGTTGGGTACAGTAATTGGTTCCACATGGAGACACCAGCTCTACACATTAGTATTTTCTAGTGAGAAAGCTAGAGGAACTGCGACAAACAAACATGTTATTTCTATTTGTATAGGTGACATTTTATGCACTTGCCTAATTTAAAAGACTTTCCTTTTCTCCAAAACCATTTTTACTGTCATTTTCTCGGTCCATTGCATACGAATTCCATACCAGTTTGTCCGGGTATGACTGGATGAAACAGGAAATATTCCATTTTTTTTTTTTTGGCTAACTCAATCCCAGATATTGCTACAACTTCTGATTTTGTGTTTTTTGGATATTATCAACTGACTTTATTCTTTTGAATGTTTTTTATCAGGGAACATTTAATTTTTTGCTTGGAAACACTAATTGGTTCCACATGGAGACCCCAGCTCTACACATTCGTATTTTCTAGGGAGAAAGCTAGAGGAACTGCGACAAACAAACATGATATTTCTGTTTGTATCGATGACATTTTATGCACTTTCCTAACGAAATGACTCTGCTTTTCTCCAAAACCATTTTTACTCTGATTTTCTCGGTCCATTACATACGAATTCCACACCACTTTGTCCGGTTATGACTAGATGAAACAAGAAATATACAGTTGTATTTTGGCTAACTCAATCCGAAATATTTTGAAAGCCTCTGTGTTTGTGTATTCCTGATATTATCCATGGACTTTATTCTTTTGAATGCTTTTTATTTGGGAACATTTATTTGGGAACATTCAACACCAGTGTGTCCGGATATGACTGGATGAAACCGGAAATATGCGGTATTTTTTTGTCTAACTCAATCCCAGATATTGCTGCAGCCTCTGTGTTTGTGTTTTCCGGATATTATCAATGGACTGTATTGTTTTGAATGTTTTTTATCAGGGATCATTAATTTTTTGCTTGGTAACACTAATTGGTTCATCATGGGAACACCAACTCTACATATTCATATTTTCTAGGTAGAAAGTTAGAGGAACTGCGGCAAACAAACATGATATTTCTCTTTGTATAAATGACATTTTATGCACTTGCCTAATGAAAAGACATTGCTTTTCTCCAAAACCATTTTTACTGTGATTTTCTTGGTCCATTACATATGAATCCCACCCCACTTTTCTGAATTTGACTGGATGAAACCAGAAATATCCGGTTGTGTTTTGGCTAACTCAATCCCAGATATTGCTACAGCCTCTGTGTTTGTGTTTTACGGATATTATCGATGGAGTTTATTGTTTTGAATGTTTTTATCAGGGAACATTTAATTTTGTACCGCTGAAACACTAATTGGTTCATCAAGGAGACTCCAGCTCTACACATTCGTATTTTCTAAGGAGAAAACTAGAGGAACTGCGGCAAACAAACATGATATTTCTGTTTGTATAGATGACATTTTATGCAGTTGCCTAAGGAAAAGACTTTGCTTTTCTCCAAAACCATTTTTACTGTTATTCTCTCAGTCCATTGCATACAAATTCCACCTCACATTGTCCGAATATGACTGGATGAAACCAGAAATATCCGGTTGTCTTTTGGCTAACTGACTCCGAATAATTGTGAAAGCCTCTGTGTTTGTGTTTTCTGGATATTATCGATGGACTTTATTGTTTTGAATGTTTTTATCAGGGAACATTTAATTTTGTAGCATTGAAACACTAATTTTTCATCAAGGGGACACCAGCTCTACACATTCATATTTTCTAGGGAGAAAGCTTGAGGAACTGCGGCAAACAAACATGATATTTCTGTTTGTATAGATGACATTTTATGCACTTGCCTAACAAAAAGACATTTCTTTTCTCCAAAACCATTTTTACAGTGATTATCTCTACCATTGCATACAGATTCCACACCACTTTTCCGGATATGACTGGATGAATCCGGAAATATCCGGTTTTGTTTTGGCTAACTCAATCCGAAATATTGTGAAAGCCTTTGTGTTTGTGTTTTCAGGATATTATCAACGGACTTTATTGTTTTGAATGTTTTTATTAGGGAACATTTTATTTTGTGCTTGGAAACACTAATTGGTTCCACATGGAGACACCAGCTCTACAGATTCGTATTTTCTAGGGAGAAATCTAGAGGAAATGCGAAAAACAAACATGATATTTCTGTTGTATCGATGACATTTTTTGCACTTATCTAAGGAAAAGACTTCGCTTTTCTCCAAAATCATTTTTACTGTGATTCTCTGAGTCCATTGCATACGAATTCCACACCAGTTTGTCCGGATATGACTGGATGATACCAGAAATATCCGGTTGTGTTTTGGCTAACTCAATCCGAAATATGGTGAAATCCTCTGTGTTTTTGTTTTCTGGATTTTATGAACGGATTTTATTTTTTGCAATGTTTTTTATCGGGGAACATTTAATTTTGTGCTTGGATACAGTAATTGGTTCCAGATGGAGACACCAGCTCTACGTATTCATATTATCTACGGAGAAAGCTAGAGGAACTGTGGCAAACAAACATGATATTTCTGTTTGTATAGATGACATTTTATGCACTTGCCTAAAGAAAATACTTTTCTTGTCTCCAAAACCATTTTCACTGTGATTTTCTTGGTTCATTGCATACGAATTCCACACCAGTTTGTCCAGATATCACTGGATGAAAACAGAAATATCCGGTTGTGTTTTGGCTAACTCAATCGGAAATATTGTGAAAACCTCTGTGTTTGTGCACTTGCCTTACAAAATGACTTTACCTTTCTCCAAAACCATTATTATTCTGATTTTCTCAGCCCGTTGCATACCAAATCCACACCACTTTGTCCAGTATGACTTGATGAGACCAGAAATATCCGGTTGTGTTTTGGCTAACTCAATCAGAAGTATTGTGAAAGCCTCTGTGTTTGTGTATTCCTGACATTATCTACGGACTTTATTGTTTTGAATGTTTTTTATCAGGGGACATTAAATTTTGTGCTTGGGAACACTAATTCGTTCCACATGGAGACACCAGCTCTACACATTCGTATTTTCTAGTGATAAAGCTAGAAGAACTGCGGCAAACAAACATATTTCTGTTTGTATAGATGACATTTTATGCACTTGCCTAACCAAAAGACTTTGCTTTTCTCCAAAACCATTTTTACTGTGATTTTCTGGGTCCATTGCATACGAATTCCACACTAGTTTACCGGATATGACTGGATGAAAGCAGAAATATCCGGTTTCGTTGTGCATTACTCAATCCCAGATATTGCTACAGCCTCTGTGTTTGTGATTTCTGTATATTAACAACGGACTTTATTGTTTTGAATGTTTTTTTAATCGGGGAACATTGTATTTTGAGCTTGGATACAGTAATTGGTTCCTCATGGAGACACGAGCTCTACATATTCGTATTTTCTAGGGAGACAGCTAGTGGAACTGCTGGAAACAAACATTATATTTCTGTTTGTATAGATGACATTTTATGCACTTGCCTAACCAAACGACTTTCCTTTTCTCCAAAACCATTTTTACTGTGATTTTCTGGGTCCATTGAATATGAACTCCACCCCACTTTGTCCGGATATGACTGGATGAAAGCAGAAATATCCTCTTTTTTTTGGCTAACTCAATGCGAAATATTGCTTCAGCCTCTGAGTTTATGTCTCTGGATATTATCCATGGACGTTATTGTTTTGAATGTTTTTATCAGGGAACATTTCATTTGTACCGTTGAATCACTAATTGGTTCATCATGGAACACCACCTCTACACATCTGTATTTTCTAGGGAGAAAGTGAGAGGAACTGCGAAAAACAAACATGATATTTCTGTTTCTATAGATGACATTTTATGCAATTCCCTAACGAAAATAAGTTGCTTTTCTCCAAAATCATTTTAGTGTGATTTTCTCAGTCCATTGCAAAGGAATTCCACAGCAGTTTGTCCGGATATGACTGGATGAAACCAGAAATATCCGGTTGTGGTTTGGCTAACTCCATCCCAGATATTGCTACAGCCTCTGTGTTTGTGTTTATTGGATATTATGGACGTGCTTTATAGTTTTGAATGTTTTTGTCAGGGAACATTTAATTTTGTACCATAGATACACTAATTGGTTCCACATGGAGACACCAGCTCTACACATTCGTATTTTCTAGGGAGAAACTAGAGAAACTGTGGCAAACAAACATGATATTTCCGGTTGTATACATGACATTTTTTTGCACTTGTCTAACGAAAAGTCTTTGCTTTTCTCCAAAACCATTTTTACTGTGATTTTCTCGGTCCATTGCATACGAATTACACCCCACTTTGTCTGGATATTACTGGATGAAACCAGAAATATCCAGTTTTGTTTTGGCTAACTCCATTACATATATTGCTACAGCCTCTGTGTTTGTGTTTTCAGAATATTACTGATGGAGTTTATTGTTTTGAATGGTTTTTATCAGGGAACATTTAATTTTGTTCTGGGAAACACTAATTGGTTCCACATGGAGACACCAGCTCTACACAATCGTATTTTATAGAGAGAAAGTAGAGGAAATGCGGCAAACATGATATTTTTATTTGTATAGATGATATTTTATGCACTTGCCAATGAAAAGACATTGCTTTTCTACAAAACCATTTTTACTGTGATTTTCTCCGTCGATTCCATACGAATTCCACACCAATTTGTCTGGATATGACTGCATGTAACCAGAAATATCCTGTTGTGTTTTGGCTAACTCAATCCCAAATATTGCTACAGCCTCTGTGTTTGTGTTTTCTGGATATTATCGACGTGCTTTATTGTTTTGAATATTTTTATCAGGGAACATTTAATTTTCTACCGTAGAAACATTAATAGGATCCACATGCAGACACCAGCTCTACACATTCGTATTTTTTAGGGAGAAATCTAGAGGAACTGAGGAAAACAATCATGATATTTCTGTTTGTATAGATGACATTTTAAGCACTTGGCTAACGAAAAGACTTTGCTTTTCTCCAAAACCATTTTTACTGTGATTTTCTCCGTCCATTGCATAAAAATTCCACAAAATTTGTCGGGTTTGACTGGATGAAACCAGAAATAAATGGTTTCGTTTTGACTTACAATATCCGAGATATTGCTACAGCCTCAGTGTCTGTGTTTTCTGGATATTATCGACGTGCTTTATTGTTTTGAATGTTTTTATCATGGAACATTTAATTTTGTACCGTAGAAACACTAATTGGATCCACATGGAGACATCAGTCTACACATTCATATGTTCTAGGTAGAAAGCTAGAGGAACTGCGGGAAACAAACAGGATATTTCTGTTTGTATAGATGGCACTTTATGCACTTGTCTAACGAAGACTTTGCTTTTCTCCAAAACCATTTTACTGCTATTTTCTCAGTCCATTGCATATGAATTCCACACCACTTTGTCTAGATATGACTGGATGAAACCAGAAATATCCGGTTGTGTTTTGGCTAACTCCATCGCAGTTATTACTACAGACGCTGTGTTTGTGTTTTCTGCATATTATGGATGGACTTTATTCATTTGAATGTTTTTATCAGGGAACATTTAATTTTGTACCGTAGATACAAAAATTGGTTCCACATGGAGACACCAGCTCTACACATTCGTATTTTCTAGGGAGAAATCTAGAGGAACTGAGGAAAACAAACATGATACTTCTGTTTGTATAGATGACATTTTGTGCACTTGCCTAAAGAAAAGACTTTGCTTTTCTCCAAAACCAATTTCCCTGTGATTTTCTCTGTCCATTGCCTACGAATTCTACCCCATTTTTTCCCGATAGGACTGGATGAAACCAGAAATATCTGGTTTGTTTTGCCTTACTATATCCAGATATTGCTACAGACTTTGTGTCGGTGTTTTCTGCACATTATCGATGGATTTTATTGTTTTGAATGTTTTTTATCAGGGAACATTTAATTTGTACCATAGAAACACTAATTGGTTCCACATGGAGACACCAGCTCTACACATTCGTATTTTCTAGGGAGAAATCTAGAGGAACTGAGGAAAACAATCATGATATTTCTGTTTGTATAGATGACATTTTATGCACCGGCCGAACGAAAAGACTTTGCTTTTTCTCCAAAACCAATTTTACTGTGATTTTCTGGGGCCATTGCATAGAATTCCATCCCACTTTCTCCGGATATGACTGGATGAAACCAGAAATATCCGGTTGTGTTTTCGCTAACTCCATTCCAGATATTGCTACAGCCTCTGTGTTTGTGTTTTCAGGATATTGTCGATGGACTTTATTGTTTTGAATGTTTTTTATCAGGGAACATTTAATTTTGTGTCGTAGAAAAACAAATTGGTTCCAAATGGAGACACCAGCTCTACACATTCATATTTTCTAGGGAGAAAGCTAGAGGAACTGCCGCAAACAAACATGATATTTCTGTTTGTATAGATGACATTTTATACACTTGCCTAACGAAAAGACTTTGCATTTCTCCAAAACCATTTTTACTGTTATTTTCTCAGTCCATTGCATACGAATTCCACACCACTTTGTCCGGATATGACTGGATGAAACCAGAAATATCTGGTTGTGTTTTTTCTTACTATACCCCAGATATTGCTACAGCCTTAGTGTCTGTGTTTTCTGGATATTATCGATGGATTATACAGTTTTGAATGTTTTTATCTGTTAATATTTAATTTTGTTCTGGGAAACACTAATTGGTTCCACATGGAGACACCAGCTCTACACATTTGTATTTCTAGAGAGAAAGCTAGATGAACTGCAGCAAACAAACATGATATTGCTGTTTTTATAGATGACATATTATGCACTTGCCTAACGAAAAACTTTGCTTTTCTCCAATACCATTTTTACTGTGATTTTCTCGGTGCATTGTATGCGAATTCCATCACAATTTACCGGATATGACTGGATGAAACTAGAAATAACCGGTTTTGTTGTGGCTAACTCAATCCGAATATTGCTACAGCCTCTGTGTTTGTGTTTTCTGGATGTTATCAACGGACTTTATTTTTTTGAATGTTTTTATCAGGGAACATGTAATTTTGTGCTTGGAAACACTAATTGTTTCCACAAGGAGACACCAGCTCTACACATTTGTATTTTCTAGGGAGGAAGCTAGAGGAACTGCAGCAAACAAACATGATATTTACCTTTGTATACATGACATTTTTTTCACTTGTCTAACGAAAAGACTTTGCTTTTTTTCCATAACCATTTTTACTGTGAATTTCTGGGTCCATTTCATACGAATTCCTCACCACTTTTTCCAGATATGACTGGATGAAACCAGAAATATCCGGTTGTGTTTTGGCAAACTCAATCCCAGATATTGCTACAGCCTCTGTGTATGTGTTTTCTGGATATTATCAAAGGACTTTATGGTTTTGAATGTTTTTTATCAGGAAACATTTAAGTTTGTACCGTAGATACAATAATTGGTTCCATATGGAGACACCAGCTCTACACATTCATATTTTCTAGCGAGAAAGCTAGAGGAACTGCCACAAACAAACATGATATTTCTGTTTGTATAGATGACATTTTATTCACTTGCCTAACGAAAAGACATTGCTTTTCTCCAAAATCATTTTTACTGTGATTTTCTCGGTAAATTGCAAATGAATTCCACCCCATATTATGTGGATAAGATGGGATGAAACTAGAAATATCCGGTTGTGGTTTGGCTAACTCCATCCCAGATATTGCTACAGCCTCTGTGTTTGTGTTTATTGGATACTAAGGACGTGCTTTATAGTTTTGAATGTTTTTTTCAGGGAACATTTAATTTTGTACCGTTGATACACTAATTGGTTCCACATGGAGACACCAGCTCTACACATTCGTGTTTTCTAGGGAGAAAGCTAGAGGAACTGCGGCAAACAAACATGATATTTCTGTTTGTATACATGACATTTTTTGCACTTGTCTAACGAAAAGTCTTTGCTTTTTTTCCAAAACCATTTATACTGTGATTTTCTGGATCAATTTGATACGAATTCCTCACCACTTTGTCCGGATATGACTGGATGAAACCATAAATATCCAGTTGTGTTTTGGATAACTCAATCCCAGATATTGCTACAGCCTCTGTGTATGTGTTTTCTGGATATTATCAGTGGACTTTATGGTTTTGAATGTTTTTTATCAGGGAACATTTAATTTTGTACTGTAGATACAATAATTGGTTCCATATGGAGACACCAGCTCTACACATTCATATTTTCTAGCGATAAAGCTAGAAGAACTGCCACAAACAAACATGATATTGCTGTTTGTATAGATGATATTTTATGCACTTGCCTAACAAAAAGACATTGCTTTTCTCCAAAATCATTTTTACTGTGATTTTCTCGGTCCATTGCAAATGAATTCCACCCCATTTTGTGCAGATATGACGGGATGAAACCAGAAATATCCGGTTGTGGTTTGGCTAACTCCATCCCAGATATTGCTACAGCCGCTGTGTTTGTGTTTAATGGATATTATGGACGTGCTTTATAGTTTCGAATGTTTTTTCAGGGAACATTTAATTTTGTATCATAGAAACACTAATTGGTTCCACATGGAGACACCAGCTCTACACATTCGTATTTTATAGAGAGAAAGAAGATGAAATGCTGCAAACATGATATTTCTGTTTGTATAGATGATATTTTATGCACTTGCCAATGAAAAGACATTGCTTTTCTACAAAACCATTTTTACTGTGATTTTCTCCACCCATTGCATACAAATTCCACACTAATTTGTCTGGATATGACTGGATGTAACCAGAAATATCCGGTTGTGTTTTGGCTAACTCAATCCCAGATATTGTGAAAGCATCTGTGTTTGTGTTTTCTGGATATTATCGACGTGCTTTATTGTTTTGAATATTTTTATCAGGGAACATTTAATTTTCTACCGTAGAAACATTAATAGGATCCACATGCAGACACCAGCTCTACACATTCGTATTTTTTAGGGAGAAAGCTAGAGGAACTGCGGCAAACAAACATGATATTTCTGTTTATATAGATGACATTTTAAGCACTTGGCTAACGAAAAGACTTTGCTTTTCTCCAAAACCATTTGTACTGTGATTTTCTCCGTCCATTGCATAAAAATTCCACACCAATTTGTCGGGTTATGACTGGATGAAACCAGAAATAAATTGTTTCATTTTGGCTTACTATATCCGAGATATTGCTACAGCCTCAGTGTCTGTGTTTTCTGGATATTATCAATGGATTTTATTATTTTGAATGTTTTTATCACGGAACATTTAATTTTGTACCGTAGAAACACTAATTGGATCCACATGGAGACATCAGTCTACACATTCATATGTTCTAGGTAGAAAGCTAGAGGAACTGCTGGAAACAAACAGGATATTTCTGTTTGTATAGATGGCACTTTATGCACTTGCCTAACGAAGACTTTGCTTTTGTCCAAAGGCATTTTTCCTGCGATTTTCTCGGTCCATTACATACGAATTCCACACCACTTTGTCTAGATATGACTGGATGAAACCAGAAATATCCGGTTGTGTTTTGGCTAACTCCATCCCAGTTATTGCTACAGACGCTGTGTTTGTGTTTTCTGCATATTATCGATAGACTTTATTGATTTGAATGTTTTTATCAAGGAACATTTAATTTTGTACCGTAAAAACACAAATTGGTTCCACATGGAGACACCAGCTCTACACATTCGTATTTTCTAGGGAGAAATCTAGAGGAACTGATTAAAACAAACATGATATTTCTGTTTGTATAGATGACATTTTGTGCACTTGCCTAAAGAAAAGACTTTGCTTTTTCTCCAAAACCAATTTTCCAGTGATTTTCTCTGTCCATTGCCTACAAATTCTACCCCATTTTTTCCGGATATGACTGGATGAAACCAGAAATATCTGGTTGTGTTACTATATCCAGATATTGCTACAGACTTTGTGTCGGTGTTTTCTGCACATTATCGATGGATTTTATTGTATTGAATGTTTTTTATCAGGGAATATTTAATTTGTACCATAGAAACACTAATTGGTTCCACATGGAGACACAAGCTCTACATATTCGTATTTTCTAGGGAGAAAGCTAGAGGAACTGCGGCAAACAAACATGATATTTACATTTGTATGGATCACATTTTATGCACTGGCCGAACAAAAAGACTTTGCTTTTCTTGAAAACCATTTTTACTGCTATTTTCTTGGTCCATTGCCTACGAATCCCACACCATTTTGTCCGGATATGACTGGATGAAACCGGAAATATCTGGTTGTGTTTTGGCTAACTCCATTCCAGATATTGCTACAGCCTCTTTGTTTGTGTTTTCAGGATATTATCGTGGACTTTATTGTTTTGAATGTTTTTTTATCAGGGAACCTTTAATTTTGTGTCATAGAAACACAAATTGGTTCCAAATGGAGACACCAGCTCTACACATTCGTATTTTCTAGGGAGAAAGCTAGAGGTAGTGCGGCACAAACATGATATTTCTGTTTGTATAGATGACATTTTATGCACTGGCTGAAGGAAAAGACTTTTTACTGTGATTTTCCCGGTCCAAGGAATATAAACTCCACACCATTTTGTCCGGATATGACTGGATGAAACAAGAAATATCCTGTTGTCCTTTGTTTTACTATAATCCAGATATTGCTACAGCTTCTGTGTTTGTGTTTTCTGGATATTATCGATGGACTTTATTTTTTTGAATATTTTTATCAGGGAACATATAATTTTGTACCATAGAAACACTAATGGTTCTACATGGAGACACCAGTCTACACATTCGTATGTTCTAGGGAGAAAGCTACAGGAACTGCGACAAACAAACATGATATTTCTGTTTGTATAGATGACATTTTATGCACTTGCCTAACAAAAAGACTGCTTTTCTCCAAAATCATTTTTACTGTGATTTTCTCGGTCCATTGATATGAATTCCACACTACTTTGTCTGTATATGACTGAATGAAACCAAAAATATCCTGTTGTCTTTTGTTTTACTATATCCCAGATATTACTATAGCTTCTGTGTCTGCGCTTTCAGGAAGTATCGATGGACTTCATTGTTTTGAATGAATTTATCAGGGAACATTTAATTTTGTACCATAGAAGCACTAAGTGGTTCCACATGAAGACACCAGCTCTACACATTCATATTTTCTAGGAAGCAAGCTAGAGTTACTGCGGCAAGCAAAGAAGATATTTCTGTTTGTATAGATGACATTTTATGCACTGGCAGAAGGAAAAGACTTTGCTTTTCTCCAATACCATTTTTACTGTGATTTTCTTGGTCCATTGCCTACGAATTCTACCCTGCTTTGTCCGGATATGACTGGATGAAACCAGAAATATCCGGTTGTGTTTTGGCTAACTCAATCCCAGTTATTGCTACAGCCTGTGTGTTTGTTTTTTCTGGATATTATCAATTGACTTTATTGTTTTGAATGTTTTTATCAAGGAACATTTAATTTTGTACCGTAGAAACACTAATTGGTTCCTCATGGAGACACCACCTCTACACATTCGTATTTTCTAGGGAGAAACCTAGAGGAACTGTGGCAAACAAACATGATATTTCTGTTTGTATAGATGACATTTTATGCACTTGCCTAACGAAAAGACTGCTTTTTTCCAAAAGCATTTTTACTGTGATTTTACGGTCCACTGATATGAATTCCACACTACTTTGTCTGTATATGACTGAATGAAACCAGAAATATCTGGTTGTGTTTTGGCTAACTCAATCCCAGATATTGCTACAGCTTGTGTGTCTGTGTTTTCAGGAAGTATCGATGGACTTTATTGTTTTGAATGAATTTATCAGGGAACATTTAAATTTGTGCCATAGAAACACTAATTGGTTCCACATGAAGATGCCAGCTCTACACATTCATATTTTCTAGGAAGAATGCTAGAGTTACTGCCACTAACAAACAAGATATTTCTGTTTGTATAGATGGCACTTTATGCACTGGCCAAAGGAAAAGACTTTGCTTTTCTCCAAAATCATTTTTACTCTGATTTTCTTGGTCCATTGCCTACGAATTCTACCCCGCTTTGTCCGGATATGAGTGGATCAAACCAGAAATATCCGGTTGTGTTTGGGCTAACTCATTCTCAGTTATTGCTACAGCCTCTGTGTTTGTGTTTTTTGGATATTATCGATGGACTTTATTGATTTGAATGTTTTTATCAGGGAACATTTAATTTTGTACCGTAGAAACACAAATTGGTTCCACATGGAGACACCAGCTCTTCACATTCGTATTTTCTAGGGAGAAATCTAGAGGACCTGAGGCAAACAAACATGATATTTCTGTTTGTATAGATGACATTTTGTGCACTTGCCTAAAGAAAAGACATTGCTTTTTGTCCAAAGGCATTTTTCCTGTGATTTTCTTGGTCCATTGCATACGAATTCCACACCACTTTTTCCGGATATGACTGGATGAAACCAGAAATATCTGGTTCTGTTTTGTCTAACTCAATCCCAGATATTTCTGCAGCCTCTGTGTTTGTGTTTTCCGGATATTATCAATGGACTGTATTGTTTTCAATGTTTTTTATCAGGCAACATTTGATTTTCTCTTGGGAAACAATAATTGGTTCCACATGGAGAAACCAGCTCTACACAGTCGTATATTCTAGGGAGAAATCTAGGAAAACTGAGGCAAACAATCATGATATTTCTCTTTGTATAAATGACATTTATGCACTGCCTGAAGGAAAAGACTTTGATTTTCTCCAGAACCATTTTCACTGAGATTTTCTCGGTCCATTGCACACGAATTCCACCCGACTTTGTCTGGATATGACTGGATGAAACCAGAAATATCCGGTTTTGTTTGGGCTAACTCCATACCAACATTGCTACAGCCTCTGTGTTTGTGTTTTCTGGATATTATCGATGGACTTTATGGATTTGAATGTTTTTATCAGGGAACATTTAATTTTGTACCGTAGAAACACAAATTGGTTCCACATGGAGACACCAGCTCTACACATTCGTATTTTCTAGGGAGAAATCTAGAGGAACTCAGGAAAACAAACATGATATTGCTGTTTGTATAGGTGACATTTTATGCACTTGCCTAACGAAAAGACTTTGCTTTTTCTCCAAAACCAATTTTCCTATGATTTTCTCGGTCCATTGCGTACGAATTCTACCCCATTTTTTCCGGATATGACTGGATGAAACCAGAAATATCTGGTTGTGTTTACTAACTGCAACCCAGATATTGCTACAGCCTCTGTGTTTGTGTTTTCAGGATATTATCGATGGACTTTATTGTTTTGAATGTTTTTTATCAGGGAACCTTTAATTTTGTGTCGTAGAAACACAAATGGTTCCACATGGAGACACCAGCTCTACACATTCGTATTTTCTAGGGAGAAAGCTAGAGGAACTGAGGCAAACCAAGATGATATTTCTGATTGTATAGATGAAATTTTGTGCACTTGCCTAACGAAAAGACTTTGCTTTTCTCCAAAGCCAATTTTAATGTGATTTTCTTGGTCCATTACATACGAATTCCACACCACTTTGTCCAGATATAACAGATGACATCAGAAATATATGGGTGTGTTTTGGCTTACTATGTCCCAGATATTGCTACAGCCTTAGTTTCTGTGTTTTCTGGATATTAACGATGGATTTTATTGTTTTGAATGTTTTTATCAGGGAATATTTAATTTTGTGCTTGGAAACACTAATTGGTTCCACATGGAGACACGAGCTCTACACATTCATATTTTATAGAAAGAAAGTAGAGGAAATGCGGCAAACAAACATCATATTTCTGTTTGTATAGATGACATTTTATGCACTTGCCTAACGAAAAGACTTTGCTTTTCTCTCAAACCATTTTTACTGTGATTTTCTTGGTCCATTGCATAGGAATTCCACCCCACTTTGTCCGGATATGACTGGATGAAACCAGAAATATCCGGTTCTTTTTTGTCTAACTCAATCCCAGATATTCCTGCAGCCTCTGTGTTTGTGTTTTCCGGATATTATGGACGCACTTTATTGTTTTGAATGTTTTTATCAGGGTACATTTAATATTGTACCGCAGAACACTAATTGGATCCACATGGAGACACCAGTGTACACATGCGTATTTTCTAGGGAGAAAGCTAGAGGAACTGCGGCAAACAAACATGATATTTCTGTTTGTAGGGATGATATTTTAAGAACTTGCCTAACGAAAAGACTTTGCTTTTCTCCAAAACCATTTTTACTGTGATTTTCTCGGTGCGTTGCATAGGAATTCCACCACATTTTCTGCGGATATGACTGCATGATAACAGAAATATCCGGTTATGTTTTGGCTAACTATATCCCAGATATTGCTACAGACACAGTGTTTGTTTTTTCTCGATATTACAACGATTTTATATTTTTGAATGTTTTTATCAGGCAATATTTAATTTTGTGCTGGGAATCACTTATTCGTTCCACATGGAGACACCAGCTCTACACATTCGTATTTTCCAGGGAGAAAGCTAGAGGAACTGCGGCAAACAAACATGATATTTCTATTTGTATAGATGACATTTTATGCACTTGCCTAACAAAAAGACTTTGCTTTTCTACAAAACCATTTTTATTGTGATTTTCTCGGTCCAAGGCATATGAACTCCACACCACTTTCTCCAGATATGCCGGCATGAAACCAGAAATATCCGGTTGTGTTTGGGCTAACTCAATCCGAAATATTGTGAAACCCTCTGTGTTTGTTTTTTCTACATATTATCTGAAGGACCCTTATGGGGGAGAGGGACAAGAAACTAGGCCTGGGCAGATATCAGGGGCTTCTTAAGAGGTTAGATGTTCCCCAGAGTCCAGCGGGCAGGACGTTCTCTGGGAAGGAAAAGTCAATCCCCTTCAGAGAACCTCTAGGCATGCCCAGAGCAGAGCTGCCACTCTCCTCAGCACTCTCCTCAGCACTCTCCTCAGCACTCTCCTCAGCACTCCCCTCAGCACTCTCCTCAGCACTCTCCTCAGCACTCTCCTCAGCACTCTCCCTCAGCACTCTCCGATATGCTAATTGTCCCTCCAAACCAGCCAATCCCGTGTTGCCACTGCATCCCATATGCTAATTGTCCCTCCGAACCAGCCAATCCCGTGTTGCCACTGCATCCCATATGCTAATGGTCTCTCTGAACTGACCAATCCTATGCATGCGCATTAGGAATATGCTAATTCGTTGCCTATATAACCTGTGTGAAACTGCCGCTCAGGGCTCCTCACTGCCTGAGGTGGGGGCCCGTTTGCGCAAACGTACAATAAATACCTCATGCTTTTACATCAACTGGTTTGGAGTCTGGATTTTTGGGCGTCCTCTCGAGCAAGTGGGCATCTCTACTACTGAGAGGTCCAACATTTGGCGCCCAACGTGGGGCTCGAGGTCGCCCTCAGACCCATTCTCTGCAGGACCAGTTGGAGGTATAATTAAGTGTTTTCTGTCTGTTGTTCTTTGTCTTGAGTATTCTGACTGGATTCTGACTGAAGTATTCTGACTGGCCAGTATCTGACCTGACTCTGTGGGACCAGTGGGGGAGGCAGGCGTGCCCAGCAACCCCTGGTCCGTTCCCCGGAGGACGCTCCGGGTTATGAGGGGAAACCCTCGGTCTGTTCCCCCGGAAGACGCACCGGGGTGGTCTGGAGGTGGGTCGGAGACCAAGTCTCCCTCCTTCCCGGGGAGGGCTGGTCAGGCAGCCGCTCCCAAAAATAGCGCAATAGCGTTCGATTTGTCCTAGCCATGTGTTTTGTCTTGCTTACTGTATATGTCTGTGCATTGGCTGTTCTTTTTGTTTGGGCTGAAATCCTTGTACGCATGGGTCAACAAATAACCACCCCTTTAAGTCTCACTCTAGATCACTGGAAGGACGTTCGAGAACGCGCGCGCCACCTCTCATTGGAGGTTAAAAGGAAACAATGGGCAAAATTCTGTTCCTCAGAGTGGCCGGCCTTCGAGGTCGGCTGGCCAAGGAACGGCACTTTTAACCTCGATATTATTTTACAGATTAAGGAACGAGTCTTTCAGCCAGGATCCGATGGACACCCTGATCAGGTGCCCTACATTACCACGTGGGAGGATCTTTCACGTAACCCCCCTCCCTGGATAGAACCCTTCTCCTTCCCGACGGAGCCCATACGTACCCCGATACCCCCTCCTCCTATCCCGGTTGTGCCAACCTCCTCCCTATACCCTCTGAAGGAGATTCGAGATCCAAAACCTGACAAGCCACCGGTTCTTCCGGCTGATCAGGACTTTCTGCGCTTTGACTCTCCCCCACCCTATCTTCCCGGCCAGCCTGCTCCCCCGCAGGAACTCCCACAACAACCAGAGCGGGATGTGCAACCTTCTGCACCATCCCCTGATTCCACGAGGGCAGGGGAAGAAGTCTCAGCGCCTTCCCCGCCCTCCAGCCGCCTGCGCCTCCGTCGGGGGCAGGCAGGGGGCTCGGGAAGCGTCTGGACTTCGCAGGCTTTTCCTCTTCGCTCGGTGGCTGGCCAGATGCAGTACTGGCCATTTTCTGCTTCCGATCTTTACAATTGGAAAACCCATAACCCCTCTTTCTCTCAGGACCCCCAGGCTCTGACTGGGCTGGTCGAGTCAATTTTATTGACTCATCAGCCCACCTGGGATGATTGTCAGCAGCTTCTGCAGACCCTCCTCACTACTGAGGAAAAGCAGCGTGTCTACCTTGAGGCACGGAAAAACGTCCCTGGAGCAGATGGCCGACCGACCCTACTGCCAAACGAAATCGAGGAGGCGTTTCCCTCAACCCGTCCTGATTGGGACTACACCACCGTTGCTGGTAGGGAGCGACTTCGTCTTTACCGCCAGATTCTCCTTGCGGGTCTCAGAGGGGTTGGAAAGCGCCCCACCAATTTGGCCAAGGTACGTGCAGTAGTACAGGGGGCTGAGGAAACGCCGGCAGGCTTCCTAGAAAGATTAATGGAAGCCTACCGTATGTACACCCCGTTTGACCCCCTGGCAGAGGACCGGCAGGGAGATGTAATCATGTCCTTTATAGGACAGTCAGCGCCGGACATCCGCAATAAATTGCAGCGGCTAGAGGGGCTTCAGGGGTATACTATACAAGATTTAATGAAGGAGGCAGAAAAGATTTACAACAAAAGGGAGACCCGAGAGGAGAAGGAGGAAAGGATCCGCAAGGAGCAGGAGGAAAGGGAAGACAAAAGAGACAAAAGACGTAATCGAGAGCTTAGTAGAATTTTGGCCACCGTAGTGCAGGATACAGAAAGGAGTAGACCAGGACAGAATAGGGACTTGGGAGACAAACGAAAGCCTCGGGTGGAAAGAGATCAATGTGCCTATTGTAAAGAAAGAGGACACTGGGTCAAAGACTGCCCGAAGAAAACACAGGGACCACAGAAGAGACCAGTTCCAATCCTGTCCCTGGAAGAAGACGACTAGGTGAGTCAGGGCCAGGAGCCCCCCCCTGAGCCCAGGATAACCCTTGAAGTGGGGGGCAGACCGGTAACCTTCCTGATTGACACGGGAGCCCAGCACTCGGTACTGACTTCAGAAAAAGGGCCTTTAAGCTCCAAGACTTCCTGGGTTCAGGGGGCAACTGGAGGGAAGTTATATCGCTGGACAACCAATCGAGAGGTCCAGTTAAGTACAGGACTTGTGACACACTCGTTCTTACTAGTGCCAGACTGCCCCTACCCCCTCCTGGGCAGGGACCTACTCTCGAAGGTAGGAGCCCAAATTCACTTCCATGAGAAAGGAGCTACCATCACAGACTCAGGAGGGCGGCCCCTCCAGGTATTAACACTACGCTTGGAGGACGAACACCGATTATTCGAGAGGCCCTCGTCCACCATGGCTCCCCTGGACCCCAAGTGGCTCACAGATTTTCCTCAGGCCTGGGCAGAGACTGCGGGAATAGGGCTGGCCGTCAACCGGCCTCCCTTGATCATAGATCTGAAGCCCACGGCCATTCCCGTGTCAGTTCGTCAATATCCGATAGGCAAGGAAGCTAAGGAAGGTATCCGGCCACATATCCAGAGACTGTTACACCTAGGCATTTTAAAACCTTGTCGTTCACCTTGGAACACCCCCCTACTACCAGTAAAGAAGCCTGGTACGGGTGACTACCGCCCGGTACAGGACTTGCGGGAGGTTAATAGGAGAACGGAGGATATGCATCCCACAGTGCCCAACCCCTACAATCTGCTAAGTACCTTGCCTCCGACCCACGTATGGTACACTGTGTTAGATCTAAAAGATGCATTCTTTTGTTTAAGACTGAGCCCTCAGAGCCAATCCATCTTTGCTTTTGAGTGGAAAGACCCAGAGACCGGGTTTTCAGGACAACTCACCTGGACAAGGTTGCCCCAAGGATTTAAAAACTCGCCTACCTTGTTTGACGAAGCTCTGCACCTAGATTTGGCCGACTTCCGAGTTAACCATCCGGACCTGGTCCTCCTGCAATATGTGGACGACCTCCTCCTTGCCGCTGAAACTGAGCAGGACTGCCTAAAAGGTACCGGGGCCCTGCTACAGAGACTGGGGGAATTGGGCTATCGAGCCTCCGCGAAAAAGGCCCAAATATGTCAGAAACAGGTGGCCTACCTAGGCTACCTCCTAGAAGGAGGGCAACGGTGGCTGACAGAGAGCCGAAAAAGGGTGGTTGCTCTAATTCCACCCCCCAGCGATGCCAGAAAGATGCGGGAATTCCTCGGGAGTGCGGGATTCTGCCGCCTTTGGATTCCTGGGTTTGCGGAGCTGGCAGCCCCATTGTACCCCCTCACGAAGTCCAATGCTCCCTTTCAATGGAGAGAAGAGCAACAGCGGGCGTTTGACAACATAAAAAAGGCCCTATTGGCAGCCCCAGCCCTGAGCCTCCCTGATATGACCAAGCCCTTCACATTATACGTGGATGAGAATAAGGGAGTGGCGAAGGGAGTGCTAACACAAATGCTTGGACCCTGGAAAAAGCCGGTGGCATACTTTTCAAAAAAGCTAGACAATGTAGCGGCCGGCTGGCCTCCGTGCCTCCGCATGATAGCGGCCGTGGCAGTTCTGGTGAAAGACTCGGATAAATTGACTCTAGGCCAACCTCTCACCATAGTGGCACCTCATGCTGTGGAGACAGTTATCCGCCAGCCACCAGATCGGTGGCTCTCAAATGCTCGGATAACTCATTACCAGACTATGTTATTAAACTCAGAGCGGGTCCGGTTTGGGACTGCCACCTCTTTAAACCCGGCCACCCTGCTCCCGGAACTGGGGCCCCAGGCCCAGGTAATCCATAACTGTCATCAAATCCTGGCTGAGGCCCACGGCACCCGAAAAGACCTAACCGACCAGCCTCTGCCGGATGCCGAAATGACCTGGTTCACGGATGGGAGCAGCTTTCTACAGAACGGTGAGCGGAGGGCTGGGGCAGCGGTGGTGGATGGAAAAACTGTTATCTGGTCAAGTGCCTTAAAGCCTGGAACTTCTGCTCAAAAAGCCGAGCTCATAGCCTTAACTCAAGCTTTAAAACTGGCACAAGACAAAAAGGTCAACATTTACACAGACAGTCGGTATGCTTTCGCCACTGCCCATGTACATGGGGAGATATACCGGCTAAGGGGCCTCTTAACCTCAGCAGGCAAGGACATTAAAAATAAGCAGGAAATCCTAGATCTTCTACAGGCCCTGTTCCTGCCCAAAATGTTGAGTATAATTCATTGCCCCGGGCACCAACGAGGAGACGACCCCGTAGCAAGGGGAAACAGGATGGCAGACGAGGCCGCTAGGGCGGCAGCCCTGAGCCAACAGGTGCTCCCGTTAAAGACAATTGAGCCCACCCAAGTATCGAGGGAACCACCTTTCCTCTATTCGGACCAAGACTTAGATACGATCCAGCGGCTCGGTGCAGAGTATGATGAACAAATAAGGGTTTGGAGGCTCGGAGAGAAAATAGTCCTGCCACACCAATTGGCTAAAGAAATAATTACCAGCCTCCATCAATGGACTCATTTGGGACACAAAAAGCTAAAAGCAGCCTTACAGGAAGATAGGCAGTCTTATTACATCCCCGGACTTGACTCTTTAGTCCAGCAGGTGACTGAATCCTGTGTTCCGTGTGCCAAGGTAAATGCCAGACACCTCAAGCTCCCGGAGGGAGCTAGGGTAAGAGGAGACCGACCAGGAATCAACTGGGAGGTCGATTTCACTGAGATAAGGCCGGGCAGTTATGGGAATAAGTATCTTCTAGTTTTTGTAGACACCTTCTCCGGATGGACTGAGGCATTCCCCACAAAACGGGAAACCGCCCAGGTGGTCGTCAAGAAGATCATAGAGGAGATCTTCCCCCGGTTCGGCTTGCCTAAGGTAATCGGGTCCGACAATGGCCCAGCGTTTGTCTCCCAGGTAAGTCAGTTGGTGGCCAAAGCATTAGGCATAAATTGGAAATTGCACTGTGCCTATAGACCCCAAAGTTCAGGACAGGTAGAAAGAATGAACAGAACAATTAAAGAGACCTTGACCAAATTAGCGTTGGAGACTGGCGTTAAAGACTGGGTCCAACTCCTCCCTATGGTGTTGTTCCGGGTCCGAAACACGCCCTCTCATTGCGGGCTGACACCATACGAAATCCTTTATGGAGGGCCCCCACCAGTAGCAGGCTTGCTTGACCTTGCCAGTGACTCTGTTGCCGATGCCCCTAAGTTACAGGCCCGGTTGAGAGCACTCCAGATCATCCAGAACCAGGTCTGGAAACCTCTTGCAGCAGCCTACCAACCCAAGACGACAACCATTCCACATCCTTTCCAAATCGGTGATGCTGTGTATGTCCGAAGGCACCAATCTAAGACTCTAGAGCCCCGGTGGAAAGGCCCCTTCACTGTGCTGTTGACAACTCCCACCGCTCTCAAGGTCGACGGAATCGCTGCTTGGGTCCACGCCTCACACGTGAAGCGAGCACCACCTCCCCAGGTCCCCGAGGATCCGGACAGACCAGCCAAATGGAAGCTCCAGCGCACTCAGAACCCACTCAAGCTAAGACTTTCAAAAACTGTTTAATATTTGTGATGTTCCTGGCCTTTCCCCATTGTTTTTCCAATCCCCATGCTCCACAATTGTTAACGTGGAACCCAACCCAGTCCAGCAAGAACAGAGTTCCCTCCCTCCAGTGAGGCAGGCTCTCCCCAGGCCGGTCCAATAGATTTTAGGATTAAAATCTGTGCAAAAAGAAAAGGAGGGAATGAAGGACCCTTATGGGGGAGAGGGACAAGAAACTAGGCCTGGGCAGATATCAGGGGCTTCTTAAGAGGTTAGATGTTCCCCAGAGTCCAGCGGGCAGGACGTTCTCTGGGAAGGAAAAGTCAATCCCCTTCAGAGAACCTCTAGGCATGCCCAGAGCAGAGCTGCCACTCTCCTCAGCACTCTCCTCAGCACTCTCCTCAGCACTCTCCTCAGCACTCTCCTCAGCACTCCCCTCAGCACTCTCCTCAGCACTCTCCTCAGCACTCTCCTCAGCACTCTCCCTCAGCACTCTCCGATATGCTAATTGTCCCTCCGAACCAGCCAATCCCGTGTTGCCACTGCATCCCATATGCTAATTGTCCCTCCGAACCAGCCAATCCCGTGTTGCCACTGCATCCCATATGCTAATGGTCTCTCTGAACTGACCAATCCTATGCATGCGCATTAGGAATATGCTAATTCGTTGCCTATATAACCTGTGTGAAACTGCCGCTCAGGGCTCCTCACTGCCTGAGGTGGGGGCCCGTTTGCGCAAACGTACAATAAATACCTCATGCTTTTACATCAACTGGTTTGGAGTCTGGATTTTTGGGCGTCCTCTCGAGCAAGTGGGCATCTCTACTACTGAGAGGTCCAACATTATCGATGGACTTTATTGATTTGAATGTTTTTATCAGGGAACATTTAATTTTGTACCGCAGAAACACTAATTGGTTCCACATGGAGACACCAGCTCTACACATTCGTATTTTCTAGGGAGAAAGCTAGAGGTTCTGCGGCAAACAAACATGATATTTCTGTTTGTATAGATGACATTTTAAGCACTTGCCTAACGGAAAGACTTTGCTTTTCTCTAAAACCATATTTACTGTGATTTTCTCGGTCCAAGGCATATGAACTCCACACCATTTTGTCCGGATATGACTGGATGCAACAAGAAATATCCTGTTGTGTTTTGGCTTACTAAATACCAGATATTGCTACAGCTTCTGTGTTTGTGTTTTCAGGATATTATCAACGGACTTCATTGTTTTGAATGTTTTTATCAGGCAATATTTAATTTTGTGCTGGGAATCACTTATTCCTTCCACATGGAGACACCAGCTCTACACATTCGCATTTTCCAGGGAGAAAGCTAGAGGAACTGCGGCAAACAAACATGATATTTCTATTTGTATAGATGACATTTTATGCACTTTCCTAACAAAAAGACTTTGCTTTTCTACAAAACCATTTTTATTGTGATTTTCTCGGTCCAAGGCATATGAACTCCACACCAGTTTCTCCGGATATGCCGGCATGAAACCAGAAATATCCGGTTGTGTTTGGGCTAACTCAATCCGAAATATTGTGAAACCCTCTGTGTTTGTTTTTTCTACATATTATCGATGGACTTTATTGTTTTGAATGTTTTTATCAGGGAACATTTAATTTTGTACCGCAGAAACACTAATTGGTTCCACATGGAGACACCAGCTCTACACATTCGTATTTTCTAGGGAGAAAGCTAGAGGTTCTGTGGCAAACAAACATGATACTTCTGTTTGTATAGATGACATTTTAAGCACTTGCCTAACGGAAAGACTTTGCTTTTCTCTAAAACCATATTTACTGTGATTTTCTCGGTCCAAGGCATATGAACTCCACACCATTTTGTCCGGATATGACTGGATGCAACAAGAAATATCCTGTTGTGTTTTGGCTTACTAAATACCAGATATTGCTACAGCTTCTGTGTTTGTGTTTTCAGGATATTATCAACGGACTTCATTGTTTTGAATGTTTTTATCAGGCAATATTTAATTTTGTGCTGGGAATCACTTATTTGTTCCACATGGAGACACCAGCTCTACACATTCGTATTTTCTAGGGAGAAAACTAGAGGAACTGTGGCAAACAAACATGATATTTCTGTTTGTTTTTTTTTTTTATTTTTGACAGGCAGAGTGGACAGTGAGAGACAGAGAGAGAGACAGAGAGAAAGGTCTTCCTTTTGCCGTTGGTTCACCCTCCAATGGCTGCCGCGGTAGCGCGCTGCGGCCGGCGCACCGCGCTGATCCGATGGCAGGAGCCAGGTGCTTCTCCTGGTCTCCCATGGGGTGCAGCACCCAAGCACTTGGGCCAACCTCCACTGCACTCCCTGGCCACAGCAGAGAGCTGGCCTGGAAGAGGGGCAACCGGGACAGGATCGGTGCCCCGACCGGGACTAGAACCCGGTGTGCCGGCGCCGCAAGGCGGAGGATTAGCCTAGTGAGCCGCGGCGCCGGCCGATATTTCTGTTTGTATAGATGACATTTTATGCATTGCTTAACAAAAAGACTTTGCTTTTCTACAAAAGCATTTTTACTGTGATTTTCTCGGTCTAAGGCATATGAACTCGAATGCACTTTGTCCGGATATGCCTGGATGAAACCAGAAATATCCAGTTGTTTTTTCTGCTAACTCAATCCGAAATATTGTGAAAGCCTCTGTGTTTGCGTTTTGTACATATTATGAAAAGACTTTATTGTTTTGAGTTTTTTTATCAGGGAACATTTAATTTTGTACTGTTGAAACACTAATTGGTTCCACATGGAGACACCAGCTCTACACATTCGAATTTTCTAGGGAGAAAGCTAGAAGAACTGCGGCATATAAACATGATATTTCTGTTTGAATAGATGACATTTTAGGCACTTGCCTAAGGAAAAGACTTTGTTTTTCTCCAAAACCATTTTTACTGTGATTTTCTCGGTCCACTGCATACGAATTCCACACCAGTTTGTCCGGATATGACTGGATGAAAACAGAAATATCCTATTTTGTTTTGGCTTACTATATCCCAGATATTGCTACACCCTCAGAGTTTGTGTTTTTTTTTTTTTCTGGATATTATCCACGGACTTTATAGTTTTGAATGTTTTTATCAGGGAACATTTAATTTTATATCCTAGAAACACTAATTGGTTCAACATGGAGACACCAGCTCTAAACATTCGTATTTTCTAGGGAGAAATCTAGAGGAACTGCGGCAAACACACATGATATTTTTGTTTGTATAGATGATATTTTAAGCACTTGCCTAACGAAAAGACTTTGCTTTTCTCCAAAACCATTTTAACTGTGATTTTCTCGGCCTAAGGCATATGAACTCGAAACCACTTTGTCCGGATATGCCTGGATTAAACCAGAAATATCTAGTTGTTTTTTTTTCTAACACAATCCAAAATATTGTGAAAGCCTCTGTGTTTGTGTTTTCTGCATATTATGAAAGGACTTTATTGTTTTGAGTGTTTTTATCAGGGAACATTTAATTTTGTACCATAGAAACAATAATTGGTTCCACATGGAGACACCAGCTCTGCACATTTGAATTTTCTAGGGAGAAAGCTACAGGAACTGGGGCACACAAACATGATATTTCTGTTCGTATAGATGACAAGTTATGCACTTGCCTAACGAAAAGACTTTGCTTTTCTCTAAAACCATTTTTACTGTGATTTTCTCAGTCCATTGCATACGAATTCCACCCCACTTAGTCTGGGTATGACTGGATGAAACCGCAAATATCGGGTTTTGTTTTGGCTAACTCAATCCCAGATATTGCTAAATCCTCTGTGTTTGTGTTTTCTGGATATTATCGATGGATTTTATTGTTTTGAATGTTTTTATTAGGGAACATTTAATTTTGTGCTTGGAATCACTGAATGTTTCCACATGGAGAAACCAGATCTACACATTCGTATTTTCTAGGGAGAAAGCTAGATGAACCGTGACAAACAAACATGATGTTTCTGTTTGTATAGGTGACATTTTATGCACTTGCCTAATGAAAAAACTTTAATTTTCTCCAAAACCATTTTTACTCTGATTTTCTTGGTCCATTGCATATGAATTCTGAACCAGTGTGTCCGGATATGACTGGATGAAACCAGAAATATCCCGTTGTGTTTAGGGTAACTCAATCCGAAATACTCTGAAAGACTCTATGTTTGTGTTTTCTGGATATTATAGATGGACTTTATTGTTTTGAATGTTTTTATCAGGGAGGATTAATTTTGTACCGTTGAAACACCAATTAGTTCATCATCTGGACACCAGCTCTATGCATTCGTATTTTCTAGGGAGAAAGCTAGAGCAACTGCGGCAAACAAACATGATATTTCTGGTTGTACAGACGATATTTTATGCACTTGCCTAAGGAATAGACTTTGCTTTTATCCAAAAGCATTTTTACTGCGATTTTCTCTGTCCATTGCATACGAATTCCACACCAGTTTACAGGAGATGACTGGATGAACACAGAAATATCCGGTTTTGTTTTGGCTAACTCAATTGAAATATTTTGAAAGCCTCTGTTTTTGTGTTTTCCGGATGTTATCGATGGACTTTATTGTTTTGCATGTTTTTTATCAGGGAATATTTAATTTTATGTTTGCAATCAAAAACTGGTTCCACATGGAGACACCAGCTCTACAAATTTGTATTTTCTAGGGACAAAGCTAGAGGAACTGCGGCAAACAAACATGATATTTCTGTTTGTATAGATGACATTTTATGCACTTGCCTAACGAGAAGACTTTGCTTTTCTCCAAAACCATTTTTACTGTGATTTGCTCGGTCCATTGCATATGAATTCCACCCCACTTTGTCCGGGTATGAGTTGATGAAACCAGAAATATCCGATTGTGTTTTTTGGCTAACTGAATCCCAGATATTGCTACAACCTCTGTGTTTGTGTTTTCTGGATATTATCGATGGACTTTATTGTTTTGAATGTTTTTATCAGGGAATATTTTATTTCGTACCGTAGAAACACTAAGTGGTTCCACATGGAGAAACCAGCTCTACACAATTGTGTTTTCTAGGGAGAAAGCTAGAGGACCTGCGACAAGCAATCATGATATTACTGTTTGTATAGATGACATTTTATGCATTTACCTAACGAAAAGACTTTGGTTTTCTCCAAAACCACTTTTACTGTGATTTTCTTGGTCCAGTGCATACGAATTCCAGAGCAGTTTATACGGATATGACTGGATGAAACCGGATATATCCAGTTTTACTTTGGCTAACTCAATCCCAGATATTGATACAGCCTCTGTGTTTGTGTTTTCTGGATATTATCAACGGATTTTATGGTTTTTAATGTGTTTTTATCAGGGAACATTTAATTTTGTGCTTGGAACACTAATTGGTTCCACATGTTGAAACAAGCTCTACACATTCGTATTTTCTAGGGAGAAAACTATAGGAACTGCGACAAACAAACATGGTATTTCCTTTTGTATAGATGACATTTTATGCACTTGCATAACGAATAAACTTTGCTTTCCTCCAAAACCATTTTTACTGTGATTTTCTCGATCCATTGCATACGAATTCCACACCACTTTGTCCGGATATGACTGGATGAAACCAGAAATATCCGGTTGTATTTGGCTAACTCAATCAGAAATATTGTGATAGCTTCTGGGTTTGTGTTTTCTATATATTATGGATGGAATTTATTGTTTTGAATATTTTTATCAGGGAACTTTAAATTTTGTACCATTGATACACTAATTGGTTCATCATGGGAACACCAGCTCTACACATTCGTATTTTCTAGGGAGAAAGCTAGTTTAACTGAGGCAAACAAACATGATATTTCTGTTTGTACAGATGACATTTTATGCACTTGCCAAATGAAAAGACTTTGCTTTTCTCCAAAACCTTTTTTACTCTGTTTTTCTCGGTCCATTGCATACGAATTCCACACCACTTTGTCCGGATATGACTGGATGAAACCAGAAATATCCGGTTGTGTTTGGCTAACTCAATCAAAAATATTGTGATAGCTTCTGGGTTTGTGTTTTCTATATATTATCCATGGACTTTATTGTTTTGAATGTTATTATCAGGCAACATTCATTTTTGTACCGTAGAAACACTAATTGGTTAATCATGTGGACACCAGATCTACACATTCGTATTTTCTAGGGAGAAAGCTAGAGGACTGCGGCAAAAAAAATGATATTTCTGTTTGTATAGATGACATTTTATGCACTTGCCTAACGAAAAGACTTTGCTTTTCTCCAAAACCATTTTTACTGTGATTTTGTCCATCCATTGCATACGATTCCACACTACTTTGTCCGGATGTGACTGGATGAAACCGGAAATGTCCGGTTTTGTTTTGGCTAACACAATACCAGATATTGGTACAGCCTCTGAGTTTGTGTTTTCTGGATATTATTAACGGACATTATTATTTTGAATATTCGTTATCGGGGAACATTTAATTTTGGGCTTGGATACAGTAATTGGTTCCACCTGGAGACACCAGCTCTACACATTCGTATTTTCTAGGGTGAAAGATAGAGGATCTGTGGCAATCAAACATGATATTTCTGTTTGTATAGAGGACATTTTATGCACTTGCCTAATGAAAATACGTTGCTTTTCTCCAAAACCATATTTACTGTGATTTTTCTCAGTCCATTGCATACGAATTCCAAATCTGTTTGTTCGAATATGACTAGATGAAACCGGAAATATCCGGATGTGTTTTGGCTAACTCAATCCCTGATATTGCTACAGCCTCTGTGTTTGTGTTTTCCGGATATTATCGATGGACTTTATTGTTTTGAATGTTTTTTATCTGGGAATATTTAATTTTTTGCTTGGAATCACTGAATGTTTCCACATGGAGACACCAGCTCTACACATTCGTATTTTCTAGGGAGAAAGCAAGAGGAACTGCGGCAAACAAACATGATATTTCTGTTTGTATAGATGACATTTTATACAGTTGCCTAACGAAAAGACTTTGCTTTTCTTTAAAACCATTTGTACTGTGATTTTCTCGGTCCATTGCATACGAATTCCACACCAGTTTGTCCAGATATGACTGGATGAAACCGGAAATATCCGGTTTTGTTTTGGCTAACTCAATCCCAGATATTGCTACAGCCTCTGTGTGTGTGTTTTCTGGATATTATCAATGGACTTTATTGTTTTGAATGTTTTTTATTGGGGAACATTTTATTTTGGGCTTGGATACAGTAATTGGTTCCACCTGGAGACCCCAGCTCTACATATTCATATTTTCTGGGTAGATAGCAAGAGGAACTGCGACAAACAAACATGATATTTCTGTTTGTATAGACGACATTTTATGCACTTGCATAAAGAAAAGATTTTGCTTTTCTCCAAAACCATTTGTACTGTGATTTTCTCAGTCCATTACATACGAATTCCACACAAGTTTGTCCGGATATGACTGGATGAAACCAGAAATATCCGGTTTTCTTTTGGCTAACTCAATCCGAAATATTGTGAAAGCCTCTCTGTTTGTGTTTTCCGGATATTATCCACGGACTTCATTGTTTCGAATGTTTTTATCAGGGAACATTTCATTTTGTACCGTAGAAACACTAACTGGTTCATCATGGGGACACCAGCTCTGCACATTCGTATTTTCTAAGGAGAAAGCTATTGGAAGTGCGACAAACAAACATGGCATTTCTGTTTGTATGGATGACATTTTATGCACTTGCCTAAGGAAAACACTTTGCTTTTCTCCAAAACCTTATTTACTGTGATTTTCTCAGTCCATTGCATACGAATTCCACAGCAGTTTGTCTGGATATGACTGGATGAAACCGGAAATATCCATTTTTATTTTGGCTAACTCAATCCCTGATATTGCTACAGCCTCTATTTTTGTGTACTCCTGATATCATCCATGGACGTTATTGTTTTGAATGTTTTTTATCAGGGAACATTTAATTTTGTGCTTGGAAACACTAATGGGTTCCAAATGGAGACACCAGCTCTACACATTCGTATTTTCCAGGGAGAAAGCTAGAGGAACTGCGGCAAACAAACATGATATTTCTGTTTGTATAGCTGACATTTTATGCACTTGCCTAATGAAAATACGTTGCTTTTCTACAAAACCATTTGTACTGTGATTTTCTCGGACCATTGCATACGAATTCCACACCAGTTTGTCCGGATATGACTGGAAGAAACCAGAAATATCCGGTTGTGTTTTGGCTAACTCAATCCCAGATATTGCTACAGCCTCTGTGTTTGTGTATTCCTGATTTTATCTACGGACTTTATTATTTTGAATGTTCGTTATCGGGGAACATTTAATTTTGGGCCTGGATACAGTAATTGGTTCCACCAGGAGACACCAGTTCTAAACATTCGTATTTTCTAGGGAGGAAGCCAGAGGAACAGCGAGAAACAAACATGATATTTCTGTTTGTATAGATGACATTTTATGCACTTGCCTAACGAAAAGACTTTGCTTTTCTCCAAAACCAGTTGTATTGTGATTATCTCGGTCCATGGCATACGAATTCCACACCACTTTGTCCGGATATTACTGGATGAAACTGGAAATATCCGGTTTTGTTTTGGCTAACTCAATCCCAGCTATTGCTACAGCCTCTGTGTTTTCTGGATATTATCAACGGACTTTTTTGTTTTGAATGTTTTTTATCGGGGAACATTTCATTTTGTACCGTAGAAAAACTAATTGGTTCATCATGGGGACACCAGCTCTACACATTCGTATTCTCTAAGGAGAAATCTAGAGGAACTGAGGCAAACAAACATGATATTTCTGTTTGTATAGATGACATTTTATGCACTTGCCTAACGAAAAGACTTTGCTTTTCTCCAAAACCATTTTTACTGTGATTTTCTCCATCCATTGCATACGATTCCACACTACTTTGTCCGGATGTGACTGGATGAAACCGGAAATGTCCGGTTTTGTTTTGGCTAACACAATACCAGATATTGGTACAGCCTCTGAGTTTGTGTTTTCTGGATATTATTAACGGACATTATTATTTTGAATATTCGTTATCGGGGAACATTTAATTTTGGGCTTGGATACAGTAATTGGTTCCACCTGGAGACACCAGCTCTACACATTCGTATTTTCTAGGGTGAAAGATAGAGGATCTGTGGCAATCAAACATGATATTTCTGTTTGTATAGAGGACATTTTATGCACTTGCCTAATGAAAATACGTTGCTTTTCTCCAAAACCATATTTACTGTGATTTTTCTCAGTCCATTGCATACGAATTCCAAATCTGTTTGTTCGAATATGACTAGATGAAACCGGAAATATCCGGATGTGTTTTGGCTAACTCAATCCCTGATATTGCTACAGCCTCTGTGTTTGTGTTTTCCGGATATTATCGATGGACTTTATTGTTTTGAATGTTTTTTATCTGGGAATATTTAATTTTTTGCTTGGAATCACTGAATGTTTCCACATGGAGACACCAGCTCTACACATTCGTATTTTCTAGGGAGAAAGCAAGAGGAACTGCGGCAAACAAACATGATATTTCTGTTTGTATAGATGACATTTTATACAGTTGCCTAACGAAAAGACTTTGCTTTTCTTTAAAACCATTTGTACTGTGATTTTCTCGGTCCATTGCATACGAATTCCACACCAGTTTGTCCAGATATGACTGGATGAAACCGGAAATATCCGGTTTTGTTTTGGCTAACTCAATCCCAGATATTGCTACAGCCTCTGTGTGTGTGTTTTCTGGATATTATCAATGGACTTTATTGTTTTGAATGTTTTTTATTGGGGAACATTTTATTTTGGGCTTGGATACAGTAATTGGTTCCACCTGGAGACCCCAGCTCTACATATTCATATTTTCTGGGTAGATAGCAAGAGGAACTGCGACAAACAAACATGATATTTCTGTTTGTATAGACGACATTTTATGCACTTGCATAAAGAAAAGATTTTGCTTTTCTCCAAAACCATTTGTACTGTGATTTCCTCAGTCCATTACATACGAATTCCACACAAGTTTGTCCGGATATGACTGGATGAAACCAGAAATATCCGGTTTTCTTTTGGCTAACTCAATCCGAAATATTGTGAAAGCCTCTCTGTTTGTGTTTTCCGGATATTATCCACGGACTGCATTGTTTCGAATGTTTTTATCAGGGAACATTTCATTTTGTACCGTAGAAACACTAACTGGTTCATCATGGGTACACCAGCTCTGCACATTCGTATTTTCTAAGGAGAAAGCTATTGGAAGTGCGACAAACAAACATGGCATTTCTGTTCGTATGGATGACATTTTATGCACTTGCCTAAGGAAAACACTTTGCTTTTCTCCAAAACCTTATTTACTGTGATTTTCTCAGTCCATTGCATACGAATTCCACAGCAGTTTGTCTGGATATGACTGGATGAAACCGGAAATATCCATTTTTATTTTGGCTAACTCAATCCCAGATATTGCTACAGCCTCTATTTTTGTGTACTCCTGATATCATCCATGGACGTTATTGTTTTGAATGTTTTTTATCAGGGAACATTTAATTTTGTGCTTGGAAACACTAATGGGTTCCAAATGGAGACACCAGCTCTACACATTCGTATTTTCCAGGGAGAAAGCTAGAGGAACTGCGGCAAACAAACATGATATTTCTGTTTGTATAGATGACATTTTATGCACTTGCCTAATGAAAATACGTTGCTTTTCTACAAAACCATTTGTACTGTGATTTTCTCGGACCATTGCATACGAATTCCACACCAGTTTGTCCGGATATGACTGGAAGAAACCAGAAATATCCGGTTGTGTTTTGGCTAACTCAATCCCAGATATTGCTACAGCCTCTGTGTTTGTGTATTCCTGATTTTATCTACGGACTTTATTATTTTGAATGTTCGTTATCGGGGAACATTTAATTTTGGGCCTGGATACAGTAATTGGTTCCACCAGGAGACACCAGTTCTAAACATTCGTATTTTCTAGGGAGGAAGCCAGAGGAACAGCGAGAAACAAACATGATATTTCTGTTTGTATAGATGACATTTTATGCACTTGCCTAACGAAAAGACTTTGCTTTTCTCCAAAACCAGTTGTATTGTGATTATCTCGGTCCATGGCATACGAATTCCACACCACTTTGTCCGGATATTACTGGATGAAACTGGAAATATCCGGTTTTGTTTTGGCTAACTCAATCCCAGCTATTGCTACAGCCTCTGTGTTTTCTGGATATTATCAACGGACTTTTTTGTTTTGAATGTTTTTTATCGGGGAACATTTCATTTTGTACCGTAGAAAAACTAATTGGTTCATCATGGGGACACCAGCTCTACACATTCGTATTCTCTAAGGAGAAATCTAGAGGAACTGAGGCAAACAAACATGATATTTCTGTTTGTATAGATGACATTTTATGCACTTGCCTAACGAAAAGACTTTGCTTTTCTCCAAAACCATTTTTACTGTGATTTTCTCCATCCATTGCATACGATTCCACACTACTTTGTCCGGATGTGACTGGATGAAACCGGAAATGTCCGGTTTTGTTTTGGCTAACACAATACCAGATATTGGTACAGCCTCTGAGTTTGTGTTTTCTGGATATTATTAACGGACATTATTATTTTGAATATTCGTTATCGGGGAACATTTAATTTTGGGCTTGGATACAGTAATTGGTTCCACCTGGAGACACCAGCTCTACACATTCGTATTTTCTAGGGTGAAAGATAGAGGATCTGTGGCAATCAAACATGATATTTCTGTTTGTATAGAGGACATTTTATGCACTTGCCTAATGAAAATACGTTGCTTTTCTCCAAAACCATATTTACTGTGATTTTTCTCAGTCCATTGCATACGAATTCCAAATCTGTTTGTTCGAATATGACTAGATGAAACCGGAAATATCCGGATGTGTTTTGGCTAACTCAATCCCTGATATTGCTACAGCCTCTGTGTTTGTGTTTTCCGGATATTATCGATGGACTTTATTGTTTTGAATGTTTTTTATCTGGGAATATTTAATTTTTTGCTTGGAATCACTGAATGTTTCCACATGGAGACACCAGCTCTACACATTCGTATTTTCTAGGGAGAAAGCAAGAGGAACTGCGGCAAACAAACATGATATTTCTGTTTGTATAGATGACATTTTATACAGTTGCCTAACGAAAAGACTTTGCTTTTCTTTAAAACCATTTGTACTGTGATTTTCTCGGTCCATTGCATACGAATTCCACACCAGTTTGTCCAGATATGACTGGATGAAACCGGAAATATCCGGTTTTGTTTTGGCTAACTCAATCCCAGATATTGCTACAGCCTCTGTGTGTGTGTTTTCTGGATATTATCAATGGACTTTATTGTTTTGAATGTTTTTTATTGGGGAACATTTTATTTTGGGCTTGGATACAGTAATTGGTTCCACCTGGAGACCCCAGCTCTACATATTCATATTTTCTGGGTAGATAGCAAGAGGAACTGCGACAAACAAACATGATATTTCTGTTTGTATAGACGACATTTTATGCACTTGCATAAAGAAAAGATTTTGCTTTTCTCCAAAACCATTTGTACTGTGATTTTCTCAGTCCATTACATACGAATTCCACACAAGTTTGTCCGGATATGACTGGATGAAACCAGAAATATCCGGTTTTCTTTTGGCTAACTCAATCCGAAATATTGTGAAAGCCTCTCTGTTTGTGTTTTCCGGATATTATCCACGGACTTCATTGTTTCGAATGTTTTTATCAGGGAACATTTCATTTTGTACTGTAGAAACACTAACTGGTTCATCATGGGGACACCAGCTCTGCACATTCGTATTTTCTAAGGAGAAAGCTATTGGAAGTGCGACAAACAAACATGGCATTTCTGTTTGTATGGATGACATTTTATGCACTTGCCTAAGGAAAACACTTTGCTTTTCTCCAAAACCTTATTTACTGTGATTTTCTCAGTCCATTGCATACGAATTCCACAGCAGTTTGTCTGGATATGACTGGATGAAACCGGAAATATCCATTTTTATTTTGGCTAACTCAATCCCTGATATTGCTACAGCCTCTATTTTTGTGTACTCCTGATATCATCCATGGACGTTATTGTTTTGAATGTTTTTTATCAGGGAACATTTAATTTTGTGCTTGGAAACACTAATGGGTTCCAAATGGAGACACCAGCTCTACACATTCGTATTTTCCAGGGAGAAAGCTAGAGGAACTGCGGCAAACAAACATGATATTTCTGTTTGTATAGATGACATTTTATGCACTTGCCTAATGAAAATACGTTGCTTTTCTACAAAACCATTTGTACTGTGATTTTCTCGGACCATTGCATACGAATTCCACACCAGTTTGTCCGGATATGACTGGAAGAAACCAGAAATATCCGGTTGTGTTTTGGCTAACTCAATCCCAGATATTGCTACAGCCTCTGTGTTTGTGTATTCCTGATTTTATCTATGGACTTTATTATTTTGAATGTTCGTTATCGGGGAACATTTAATTTTGGGCCTGGATACAGTAATTGGTTCCACCAGGAGACACCAGTTCTAAACATTCGTATTTTCTAGGGAGGAAGCCAGAGGAACAGCGAGAAACAAACATGATATTTCTGTTTGTATAGATGACATTTTATGCACTTGCCTAACGAAAAGACTTTGCTTTTCTCCAAAACCAGTTGTATTGTGATTATCTCGGTCCATGGCATACGAATTCCACACCACTTTGTCCGGATATTACTGGATGAAACTGGAAATATCCGGTTTTGTTTTGGCTAACTCAATCCCAGCTATTGCTACAGCCTCTGTGTTTTCTGGATATTATCAACGGACATTTTTGTTTTGAATGTTTTTTATCGGGGAACATTTCATTTTGTACCGTAGAAAAACTAATTGGTTCATCATGGGGACACCAGCTCTACACATTCGTATTCTCTAAGGAGAAATCTAGAGGAACTGAGGCAAACAAACATGATATTTCTGTTTGTATAGATGACATTTTATGCACTTGCCTAACGAAAAGACTTTGCTTTTCTCCAAAACCATTTTTACTGTGATTTTCTCCATCCATTGCATACGATTCCACACTACTTTGTCCGGATGTGACTGGATGAAACCGGAAATGTCCGGTTTTGTTTTGGCTAACACAATACCAGATATTGGTACAGCCTCTGAGTTTGTGTTTTCTGGATATTATTAACGGACATTATTATTTTGAATATTCGTTATCGGGGAACATTTAATTTTGGGCTTGGATACAGTAATTGGTTCCACCTGGAGACACCAGCTCTACACATTCGTATTTTCTAGGGTGAAAGATAGAGGATCTGTGGCAATCAAACATGATATTTCTGTTTGTATAGAGGACATTTTATGCACTTGCCTAATGAAAATACGTTGCTTTTCTCCAAAACCATATTTACTGTGATTTTTCTCAGTCCATTGCATACGAATTCCAAATCTGTTTGTTCGAATATGACTAGATGAAACCGGAAATATCCGGATGTGTTTTGGCTAACTCAATCCCTGATATTGCTACAGCCTCTGTGTTTGTGTTTTCCGGATATTATCGATGGACTTTATTGTTTTGAATGTTTTTTATCTGGGAATATTTAATTTTTTGCTTGGAATCACTGAATGTTTCCACATGGAGACACCAGCTCTACACATTCGTATTTTCTAGGGAGAAAGCAAGAGGAACTGCGGCAAACAAACATGATATTTCTGTTTGTATAGATGACATTTTATACAGTTGCCTAACGAAAAGACTTTGCTTTTCTTTAAAACCATTTTTACTGTGATTTTCTCGGTCCATTGCATACGAATTCCACACCAGTTTGTCCGGATATGACTGGAAGAAACCAGAAATATCCGGTTGTGTTTTGGCTAACTCAATCCCAGATATTGCTACAGCCTCTGTGTTTGTGTATTCCTGATTTTATCTATGGACTTTATTATTTTGAATGTTCGTTATCGGGGAACATTTAATTTTGGGCCTGGATACAGTAATTGGTTCCACCAGGAGACACCAGTTCTAAACATTCGTATTTTCTAGGGAGGAAGCCAGAGGAACAGCGAGAAACAAACATGATATTTCTGTTTGTATAGATGACATTTTATGCACTTGCCTAACGAAAAGACTTTGCTTTTCTCCAAAACCAGTTGTATTGTGATTATCTCGGTCCATGGCATACGAATTCCACACCACTTTGTCCGGATATTACTGGATGAAACTGGAAATATCCGGTTTTGTTTTGGCTAACTCAATCCCAGCTATTGCTACAGCCTCTGTGTTTTCTGGATATTATCAACGGACTTTTTTGTTTTGAATGTTTTTTATCGGGGAACATTTCATTTTGTACCGTAGAAAAACTAATTGGTTCATCATGGGGACACCAGCTCTACACATTCGTATTCTCTAAGGAGAAATCTAGAGGAACTGAGGCAAACAAACATGATATTTCTGTTTGTATAGATGACATTTTATGCACTTGCCTAACGAAAAGACTTTGCTTTTCTCCAAAACCATTTTTACTGTGATTTTCTCCATCCATTGCATACGATTCCACACTACTTTGTCCGGATGTGACTGGATGAAACCGGAAATGTCCGGTTTTGTTTTGGCTAACACAATACCAGATATTGGTACAGCCTCTGAGTTTGTGTTTTCTGGATATTATTAACGGACATTATTATTTTGAATATTCGTTATCGGGGAACATTTAATTTTGGGCTTGGATACAGTAATTGGTTCCACCTGGAGACACCAGCTCTACACATTCGTATTTTCTAGGGTGAAAGATAGAGGATCTGTGGCAATCAAACATGATATTTCTGTTTGTATAGAGGACATTTTATGCACTTGCCTAATGAAAATACGTTGCTTTTCTCCAAAACCATATTTACTGTGATTTTTCTCAGTCCATTGCATACGAATTCCAAATCTGTTTGTTCGAATATGACTAGATGAAACCGGAAATATCCGGATGTGTTTTGGCTAACTCAATCCCTGATATTGCTACAGCCTCTGTGTTTGTGTTTTCCGGATATTATCGATGGACTTTATTGTTTTGAATGTTTTTTATCTGGGAATATTTAATTTTTTGCTTGGAATCACTGAATGTTTCCACATGGAGACACCAGCTCTACACATTCGTATTTTCTAGGGAGAAAGCAAGAGGAACTGCGGCAAACAAACATGATATTTCTGTTTGTATAGATGACATTTTATACAGTTGCCTAACGAAAAGACTTTGCTTTTCTTTAAAACCATTTGTACTGTGATTTTCTCGGTCCATTGCATACGAATTCCACACCAGTTTGTCCAGATATGACTGGATGAAACCGGAAATATCCGGTTTTGTTTTGGCTAACTCAATCCCAGATATTGCTACAGCCTCTGTGTGTGTGTTTTCTGGATATTATCAATGGACTTTATTGTTTTGAATGTTTTTTATTGGGGAACATTTTATTTTGGGCTTGGATACAGTAATTGGTTCCACCTGGAGACCCCAGCTCTACATATTCATATTTTCTGGGTAGATAGCAAGAGGAACTGCGACAAACAAACATGATATTTCTGTTTGTATAGACGACATTTTATGCACTTGCATAAAGAAAAGATTTTGCTTTTCTCCAAAACCATTTGTACTGTGATTTTCTCAGTCCATTACATACGAATTCCACACAAGTTTGTCCGGATATGACTGGATGAAACCAGAAATATCCGGTTTTCTTTTGGCTAACTCAATCCGAAATATTGTGAAAGCCTCTCTGTTTGTGTTTTCCGGATATTATCCACGGACTTCATTGTTTCGAATGTTTTTATCAGGGAACATTTCATTTTGTACCGTAGAAACACTAACTGGTTCATCATGGGGACACCAGCTCTGCACATTCGTATTTTCTAAGGAGAAAGCTATTGGAAGTGCGACAAACAAACATGGCATTTCTGTTTGTATGGATGACATTTTATGCACTTGCCTAAGGAAAACACTTTGCTTTTCTCCAAAACCTTATTTACTGTGATTTTCTCAGTCCATTGCATACGAATTCCACACCAGTTTGTCTGGATATGACTGGATGAAACCGGAAATATCCATTTTTATTTTGGCTAACTCAATCCCTGATATTGCTACAGCCTCTATTTTTGTGTACTCCTGATATCATCCATGGACGTTATTGTTTTGAATGTTTTTTATCAGGGAACATTTAATTTTGTGCTTGGAAACACTAATGGGTTCCAAATGGAGACACCAGCTCTACACATTCGTATTTTCCAGGGAGAAAGCTAGAGGAACTGCGGCAAACAAACATGATATTTCTGTTTGTATAGATGACATTTTATGCACTTGCCTAATGAAAATACGTTGCTTTTCTACAAAACCATTTGTACTGTGATTTTCTCGGACCATTGCATACGAATTCCACACCAGTTTGTCCGGATATGACTGGAAGAAACCAGAAATATCCGGTTGTGTTTTGGCTAACTCAATCCCAGATATTGCTACAGCCTCTGTGTTTGTGTATTCCTGATTTTATCTATGGACTTTATTATTTTGAATGTTCGTTATCGGGGAACCTTTAATTTTGGGCCTGGATACAGTAATTGGTTCCACCAGGAGACACCAGTTCTAAACATTTGTATTTTCTAGGGAGGAAGCCAGAGGAACAGCGAGAAACAAACATGATATTTCTGTTTGTATAGATGACATTTTATGCCCTTGCCTAACGAAAAGACTTTGCTTTTCTCCAAAACCAGTTGTATTGTGATTATCTCGGTCCATGGCATACGAATTCCACACCACTTTGTCCGGATATTACTGGATGAAACTGGAAATATCCGGTTTTGTTTTGGCTAACTCAATCCCAGCTATTGCTACAGCCTCTGTGTTTTCTGGATATTATCAACGGACTTTTTTGTTTTGAATGTTTTTTATCGGGGAACATTTCATTTTGTACCGTAGAAAAACTAATTGGTTCATCATGGGGACACCAGCTCTACACATTCGTATTCTCTAAGGAGAAATCTAGAGGAACTGAGGCAAACAAACATGATATTTCTGTTTGTATAGATGACATTTTATGCACTTGCCTAACGAAAAGACTTTGCTTTTCTCCAAAACCATTTTTACTGTGATTTTCTCCATCCATTGCATACGATTCCACACTACTTTGTCCGGATGTGACTGGATGAAACCGGAAATGTCCGGTTTTGTTTTGGCTAACACAATACCAGATATTGGTACAGCCTCTGAGTTTGTGTTTTCTGGATATTATTAACGGACATTATTATTTTGAATATTCGTTATCGGGGAACATTTAATTTTGGGCCTGGATACAGTAATTGGTTCCACCTGGAGACACCAGCTCTACACATTCGTATTTTCTAGGGTGAAAGATAGAGGATCTGTGGCAATCAAACATGATATTTCTGTTTGTATAGAGGACATTTTATGCACTTGCCTAATGAAAATACGTTGCTTTTCTCCAAAACCATATTTACTGTGATTTTTCTCAGTCCATTGCATACGAATTCCAAATCTGTTTGTTCGAATATGACTAGATGAAACCGGAAATATCCGGATGTGTTTTGGCTAACTCAATCCCTGATATTGCTACAGCCTCTGTGTTTGTGTTTTCCGGATATTATCGATGGACTTTATTGTTTTGAATGTTTTTTATCTGGGAATATTTAATTTTTTGCTTGGAATCACTGAATGTTTCCACATGGAGACACCAGCTCTACACATTCGTATTTTCTAGGGAGAAAGCAAGAGGAACTGCGGCAAACAAACATGATATTTCTGTTTGTATAGATGACATTTTATACAGTTGCCTAACGAAAAGACTTTGCTTTTCTTTAAAACCATTTTTACTGTGATTTTCTCGGTCCATTGCATACGAATTCCACACCAGTTTGTCCAGATATGACTGGATGAAACCGGAACTATCCGGTTTTGTTTTGGCTAACTCAATCCCAGATATTGCTACAGCCTCTGTGTGTGTGTTTTCTGGATATTATCAATGGACTTTATTGTTTTGAATGTTTTTTATTGGGGAACATTTTATTTTGGGCTTGGATACAGTAATTGGTTCCACCTGGAGACCCCAGCTCTACATATTCATATTTTCTGGGTAGATAGTAAGAGGAACTGCGACAAACAAACATGATATTTCTGTTTGTATAGACGACATTTTATGCACTTGCATAAAGAAAAGATTTTTCTTTTCTCCAAAACCATTTGTACTGTGATTTTCTCAGTCCATTACATACGAATTCCACACAATTTGTCCGGATATGACTAGATGAAACCAGAAATATCCGGTTTTCTTTTGGCTAACTCAATCCGAAATATTGTGAAAGCCTCTCTGTTTGTGTTTTCCGGATATTATCCACGGACTTCATTGTTTCGAATGTTTTTATCAGGGAACATTTCATTTTGTACCGTAAAAACACTAATTGGTTCATCATGGGGACACCAGCTCTACACATTCGTATTTTCTAAGGAGAAAGCTATTGGAAGTGCGACAAACAAACATGGCATTTCTGTTTGTATAGATGACATTTTATGCACTTGCCTAACGAAAAGACTTTGCTTTTCTCCGAAACCATTTGTACTGTGATTTTATGGACCATTGCATACGAATTCCACTCCAGTTTGTCCGGATATGACTGGATGAAACCGGAAATATCTGGTTATGTTTTGGCTAACTCAATCCCAGATATTGCTACAGCCTCTGTGTTTGTGTTTTCTGGACATTATCAACGGACTTTATTGTTTTGAATGTTTGTTATCTGGGAACATTAAATTTTGGGCTTGGATACAGTAATTGGTTCCACATGGAGACACCAGCTCTACACATTCGTATTTTCCTGGGAGAAAGCTAGAGGAACTGTGGCAAACAAACATGATATTTCTGTTTGTATAGGTAACATTTTATGTAATTGCCTAACGAAAAGACTTTGTTTTTCTCCAAAACTATTTGTACTGTAATTTTCTCGCTCCATTGCATATGAATTCCACACCAGTTTGTCTGGGTAATACTGCATGAAACCAGAAATATCCACTTGTGTTTTGCCTAAGTCAATCCAAAATATTGTGAAAGCCTCTGTGTTTGTGTTTTCTGGATATTATCCATGGACTTCATTGTTTTGAATGCTTTTATCAGGGAACATTCAATTTTTTACCATAGAAACACTAACTGGTTCATCATGGGGACACCAGCTCTACACATTCGTATTTTCTAAGGAGAAAGCTATTGGAAGTGCGACAAACAAACATGGCATTTCTGTTTGTATCGATGACATTTTATGCACTTGCCTAACGAAAAGACTTTGCTTTTCTCCGAAACCATTTGTACTGTGATTTTATGGACCATTGCATACGAATTCCACTCCAGTTTGTCCGGATATGACTGGATGAAACCGGAAATATCTGGTTATGTTTTGGCTAACTCAATCCCAGATATTGCTACAGCCTCTATTTTTGTGTACTCCTGATATCATCCACGGACGTTATTGTTTTGAATGTTTGTTATCCGGGAACATTAAATTTTGGGCTTGGATACAGTAATTGGTTCCACATGGAGACACCAGCTCTACACATTCGTATTTTCCTGGGAGAAAGCTAGAGGAACTGCGGCAAACAAACATGATATTTCTGTTTGTATACATGACATTTTATGCACTTGCCTAACGAAAAGACTTTGTTTTTCTCCAAAACCATTTGTACTGTAATTTTCTCGCTCCATTGCATACGAATTCCACACCAGTTTGTCTGGGTATTACTGGATGAAACCAGAAATATCCACTTGTGTTTTGGCTAAGTCAATCCGAAATATTGTGAAAGCCTCTGTGTTTGTGTTTTCTGGATATTATCCATGGACTTCATTGTTTTGAATGCTTTTATCAGGGAACATTCAATTTTTTACCATAGAAACACTAACTGGTTCATCATGGGGACACCAGCTCTACACATTTGTATTTTCTAAGGAGAACCCTAGAGGAACTGCGACAAAGAAATATGATATTTCTGTTTGTATAGATGACTTTGCTTTTCTCCAAAACCATTTTTTCTCTGTTTTTCTCAGTCCATTACATACGAATTCCACACCAGTTTGTCCGGATATGACTGGATGAAAATAGAAATATCCGCTTGTGTTTTGGGTAACTCAATCAGAAATATTGTGAAAGCCTCCGTGTTTGTGTTTTCTGGATATTACCCATGGACTTTATTGTTTTGAATGCTTTTATCAGGGAACATTCAATGTTTTACCGTAGAAACACTAACTGGTTCATCATGGGGACACCAGCTCTACACATTCGTATTTTCTAAGGAGAAAGCTATTGGAAGTGTGACAAACAAACATGGCATTTCTGTTTGTATCGATGACATTTTATGCACTTGCCTAACGAAAAGACTTTGCTTTTCTCCAAAACCTTATTTACTGTGATTTTCTCAGTCCATTGCATATGAATTCCACACCAGTTTGTCTGGATATGACTGGATGAAACCGGAAATATCCAGTTTTGTTTTGGCTAACTCAATCCCAGATATTGCTACAGCCTCTATTTTTGTGTACTCCTGATATCATCCATGGACGTTATTGTTTTGAATGTTTTTTATCAGGGAACATTTAATTTTGTGCTTGGAAACACTAATGGGTTCCAAATGGAGACACCAGCTCTACACATTCGTATTTTCCAGGGAGAAAGCTAGAGGAACTGCGGCAAACAAACATGATATTTCTGTTTGTATAGATGACATTTTATGCACTTGCCTAATGAAAATACGTTGCTTTTCTACAAAACCATTTGTACTGTGATTTTCTTGGTCCATTGCATACGAATTCCACACCAGTTTGTCCGGATATGACTGGAAGAAACCAGAAATATCCGGTTGTGTTTTGGCTAACTCAATCCCAGATATTGCTACAGCCTCTGTGTTTGTGTATTCCTGATTTTATCTATGGACTTTATTATTTTGAATGTTCGTTATCGGGGAACCTTTAATTTTGGGCCTGGATACAGTAATTGGTTCCACCAGGAGACACCAGTTCTAAACATTTGTATTTTCTAGGGAGGAAGCCAGAGGAACAGCGAGAAACAAACATGATATTTCTGTTTGTATAGATGACATTTTATGCACTTGCCTAACGAAAAGACTTTGCTTTTCTCCAAAACCAGTTGTATTGTGATTATCTCGGTCCATGGCATACGAATTCCACACCACTTTGTCCGGATATTACTGGATGAAACTGGAAATATCCGGTTTTGTTTTGGCTAACTCAATCCCAGCTATTGCTACAGCCTCTGTGTTTTCTGGATATTATCAACGGACTTTTTTGTTTTGAATGTTTTTTATCGGGGAACATTTCATTTTGTACCGTAGAAAAACTAATTGGTTCATCATGGGGACACCAGCTCTACACATTCGTATTCTCTAAGGAGAAATCTAGAGGAACTGAGGCAAACAAACATGATATTTCTGTTTGTATAGATGACATTTTATGCACTTGCCTAACGAAAAGACTTTGCTTTTCTCCAAAACCATTTTTACTGTGATTTTGTCCATCCATTGCATACGATTCCACACTACTTTGTCCGGATGTGACTGGATGAAACCGGAAATGTCCGGTTTTGTTTTGGCTAACACAATACCAGATATTGGTACAGCCTCTGAGTTTGTGTTTTCTGGATATTATTAACGGACATTATTATTTTGAATATTCGTTATCGGGGAACATTTAATTTTGGGCTTGGATACAGTAATTGGTTCCACCTGGAGACACCAGCTCTACACATTCGTATTTTCTAGGGTGAAAGATAGAGGATCTGTGGCAATCAAACATGATATTTCTGTTTGTATAGAGGACATTTTATGCACTTGCCTAATGAAAATACGTTGCTTTTCTCCAAAACCATATTTACTGTGATTTTTCTCAGTCCATTGCATACGAATTCCAAATCTGTTTGTTCGAATATGACTAGATGAAACCGGAAATATCCGGATGTGTTTTGGCTAACTCAATCCCTGATATTGCTACAGCCTCTATTTTTGTGTACTCCTGATATCATCCATGGACGTTATTGTTTTGAATGTTTTTTATCAGGGAACATTTAATTTTGTGCTTGGAAACACTAATGGGTTCCAAATGGAGACACCAGCTCTACACATTCGTATTTTCCAGGGAGAAAGCTAGAGGAACTGCGGCAAACAAACATGATATTTCTGTTTGTATACATGACATTTTATGCACTTGCCTAACGAAAAGACTTTGTTTTTCTCCAAAACCATTTGTACTGTAATTTTCTCGCTCCATTGCATACGAATTCCACACCAGTTTGTCTGGGTATTACTGGATGAAACCAGAAATATCCACTTGTGTTTTGGCTAAGTCAATCCGAAATATTGTGAAAGCCTCTGTGTTTGTGTTTTCTGGATATTATCCATGGACTTCATTGTTTTGAATGCTTTTATCAGGGAACATTCAATTTTTTACCATAGAAACACTAACTGGTTCATCATGGGGACACCAGCTCTACACATTTGTATTTTCTAAGGAGAACCCTAGAGGAACTGCGACAAAGAAATATGATATTTCTGTTTGTATAGATGACTTTGCTTTTCTCCAAAACCATTTTTTCTCTGTTTTTCTCAGTCCATTACATACGAATTCCACACCAGTTTGTCCGGATATGACTGGATGAAAATAGAAATATCCGCTTGTGTTTTGGGTAACTCAATCAGAAATATTGTGAAAGCCTCCGTGTTTGTGTTTTCTGGATATTACCCATGGACTTTATTGTTTTGAATGCTTTTATCAGGGAACATTCAATGTTTTACCGTAGAAACACTAACTGGTTCATCATGGGGACACCAGCTCTACACATTCGTATTTTCTAAGGAGAAAACTATTGGAAGTGTGACAAACAAACATGGCATTTCTGTTTGTATCGATGACATTTTATGCACTTGCCTAACGAAAAGACTTTGCTTTTCTCCAAAACCTTATTTACTGTGATTTTCTCAGTCCATTGCATACGAATTCCACACCAGTTTGTCTGGATATGACTGGATGAAACCGGAAATATCCAGTTTTGTTTTGGCTAACTCAATCCCAGATATTGCTACAGCCTCTATTTTTGTGTACTCCTGATATCATCCATGGACGTTATTGTTTTGAATGTTTTTTATCAGGGAACATTTAATTTTGTGCTTGGAAACACTAATGGGTTCCAAATGGAGACACCAGCTCTACACATTCGTATTTTCCAGGGAGAAAGCTAGAGGAACTGCGGCAAACAAACATGATATTTCTGTTTGTATAGATGACATTTTATGCACTTGCCTAATGAAAATACGTTGCTTTTCTACAAAACCATTTGTACTGTGATTTTCTTGGTCCATTGCATACGAATTCCACACCAGTTTGTCCGGATATGACTGGAAGAAACCAGAAATATCCGGTTGTGTTTTGGCTAACTCAATCCCAGATATTGCTACAGCCTCTGTGTTTGTGTATTCCTGATTTTATCTATGGACTTTATTATTTTGAATGTTCGTTATCGGGGAACCTTTAATTTTGGGCCTGGATACAGTAATTGGTTCCACCAGGAGACACCAGTTCTAAACATTTGTATTTTCTAGGGAGGAAGCCAGAGGAACAGCGAGAAACAAACATGATATTTCTGTTTGTATAGATGACATTTTATGCACTTGCCTAACGAAAAGACTTTGCTTTTCTCCAAAACCAGTTGTATTGTGATTATCTCGGTCCATGGCATACGAATTCCACACCACTTTGTCCGGATATTACTGGATGAAACTGGAAATATCCGGTTTTGTTTTGGCTAACTCAATCCCAGCTATTGCTACAGCCTCTGTGTTTTCTGGATATTATCAACGGACTTTTTTGTTTTGAATGTTTTTTATCGGGGAACATTTCATTTTGTACCGTAGAAAAACTAATTGGTTCATCATGGGGACACCAGCTCTACACATTCGTATTCTCTAAGGAGAAATCTAGAGGAACTGAGGCAAACAAATATGATATTTCTGTTTGTATAGATGACATTTTATGCACTTGCCTAACGAAAAGACTTTGCTTTTCTCCAAAACCATTTTTACTGTGATTTTCTCCATCCATTGCATACGATTCCACACTACTTTGTCCGGATGTGACTGGATGAAACCGGAAATGTCCGGTTTTGTTTTGGCTAACACAATACCAGATATTGGTACAGCCTCTGAGTTTGTGTTTTCTGGATATTATTAACGGACATTATTATTTTGAATATTCGTTATCGGGGAACATTTAATTTTGGGCTTGGATACAGTAATTGGTTCCACCTGGAGACACCAGCTCTACACATTCGTATTTTCTAGGGTGAAAGATAGAGGATCTGTGGCAATCAAACATGATATTTCTGTTTGTATAGAGGACATTTTATGCACTTGCCTAATGAAAATACGTTGCTTTTCTCCAAAACCATATTTACTGTGATTTTTCTCAGTCCATTGCATACGAATTCCAAATCTGTTTGTTCGAATATGACTAGATGAAACCGGAAATATCCGGATGTGTTTTGGCTAACTCAATCCCTGATATTGCTACAGCCTCTATTTTTGTGTACTCCTGATATCATCCATGGACGTTATGTTTTGAATGTTTTTTATCAGGGAACATTTAATTTTGTGCTTGGAAACACTAATGGGTTCCAAATGGAGACACCAGCTCTACACATTCGTATTTTCCAGGGAGAAAGCTAGAGGAACTGCGGCAAACAAACATGATATTTCTGTTTGTATAGATGACATTTTATGCACTTGCCTAATGAAAATACGTTGCTTTTCTACAAAACCATTTGTACTGTGATTTTCTCGGACCATTGCATACGAATTCCACACCAGTTTGTCCGGATATGACTGGAAGAAACCAGAAATATCTGGTTGTGTTTTGGCTAACTCAATCCCAGATATTGCTACAGCCTCTGTGTTTGTGTATTCCTGATTTTATCTATGGACTTTATTATTTTGAATGTTCGTTATCGGGGAACCTTTAATTTTGGGCCTGGATACAGTAATTGGTTCCACCAGGAGACACCAGTTCTAAACATTCGTATTTTCTAGGGAGGAAGCCAGAGGAACAGCGAGAAACAAACATGATATTTCTGTTTGTATAGATGACATTTTATGCACTTGCCTAACGAAAAGACTTTGCTTTTCTCCAAAACCAGTTGTATTGTGATTATCTCGGTCCATGGCATACGAATTCCACACCACTTTGTCCGGATATTACTGGATGAAACTGGAAATATCCGGTTTTGTTTTGGCTAACTCAATCCCAGCTATTGCTACAGCCTCTGTGTTTTCTGGATATTATCAACGGACTTTTTTGTTTTGAATGTTTTTTATCGGGGAACATTTCATTTTGTACCGTAGAAAAACTAATTGGTTCATCATGGGGACACCAGCTCTACACATTCGTATTCTCTAAGGAGAAATCTAGAGGAACTGAGGCAAACAAATATGATATTTCTGTTTGTATAGATGACATTTTATGCACTTGCCTAACGAAAAGACTTTGCTTTTCTCCAAAACCATTTTTACTGTGATTTTCTCCATCCATTGCATACGATTCCACACTACTTTGTCCGGATGTGACTGGATGAAACCGGAAATGTCCGGTTTTGTTTTGGCTAACACAATACCAGATATTGGTACCGCCTCTGAGTTTGTGTTTTCTGGATATTATTAACGGACATTATTATTTTGAATATTCGTTATCGGGGAACATTTAATTTTGGGCTTGGATACAGTAATTGGTTCCACCTGGAGACACCAGCTCTACACATTCGTATTTTCTAGGGTGAAAGATAGAGGATCTGTGGCAATCAAACATGATATTTCTGTTTGTATAGAGGACATTTTATGCACTTGCCTAATGAAAATACGTTGCTTTTCTCCAAAACCATATTTACTGTGATTTTTCTCAGTCCATTGCATACGAATTCCAAATCTGTTTGTTCGAATATGACTAGATGAAACCGGAAATATCCGGATGTGTTTTGGCTAACTCAATCCCTGATATTGCTACAGCCTCTGTGTTTGTGTTTTCCGGATATTATCGATGGACTTTATTGTTTTGAATGTTTTTTATCTGGGAATATTTAATTTTTTGCTTGGAATCACTGAATGTTTCCACATGGAGACACCAGCTCTACACATTCGTATTTTCTAGGGAGAAAGCAAGAGGAACTGCGGCAAACAAACATGATATTTCTGTTTGTATAGATGACATTTTATACAGTTGCCTAACGAAAAGACTTTGCTTTTCTTTAAAACCACTTTTACTGTGATTTTATCGGTCCATTGCATACGAATTCCACACCAGTTTGTCCAGATATGACTGGATGAAACCGGAACTATCCGGTTTTGTTTTGGCTAAATCAATCCCAGATATTGCTACAGCCTCTGTGTGTGTGTTTTCTGGATATTATCAATGGACTTTATTGTTTTGAATGTTTTTTATTGGGGAACATTTTATTTTGGGCTTGGATACAGTAATTGGTTCCACCTGGAGACCCCAGCTCTACATATTCATATTTTCTGGGTAGATAGCAAGAGGAACTGCGACAAACAAACATGATATTTCTGTTTGTATAGACGACATTTTATGCACTTGCATAAAGAAAAGATTTTGCTTTTCTCCAAAACCATTTGTACTGTGATTTTCTCAGTCCATTACATACGAATTCCACACAAGTTTGTCCGGATATGACTGGATGAAACCAGAAATATCCGGTTTTCTTTTGGCTAACTCAATCCGAAATATTGTGAAAGCCTCTCTGTTTGTGTTTTCCGGATATTATCCACGGACTTCATTGTTTCGAATGTTTTTATCAGGGAACATTTCATTTTGTACCGTAGAAACACTAACTGGTTCATCATGGGTACACCAGCTCTGCACATTCGTATTTTCTAAGGAGAAAGCTATTGGAAGTGCGACAAACAAACATGGCATTTCTGTTCGTATGGATGACATTTTATGCACTTGCCTAAGGAAAACACTTTGCTTTTCTCCAAAACCTTATTTACTGTGATTTTCTCAGTCCATTGCATACGAATTCCACAGCAGTTTGTCTGGATATGACTGGATGAAACCGGAAATATCCATTTTTATTTTGGCTAACTCAATCCCAGATATTGCTACAGCCTCTATTTTTGTGTACTCCTGATATCATCCATGGACGTTATTGTTTTGAATGTTTTTTATCAGGGAACATTTAATTTTGTGCTTGGAAACACTAATGGGTTCCAAATGGAGACACCAGCTCTACACATTCGTATTTTCCAGGGAGAAAGCTAGAGGAACTGCGGCAAACAAACATGATATTTCTGTTTGTATAGATGACATTTTATGCACTTGCCTAATGAAAATACGTTGCTTTTCTACAAAACCATTTGTACTGTGATTTTCTCGGACCATTGCATACGAATTCCACACCAGTTTGTCCGGATATGACTGGAAGAAACCAGAAATATCCGGTTGTGTTTTGGCTAACTCAATCCCAGATATTGCTACAGCCTCTGTGTTTGTGTATTCCTGATTTTATCTATGGACTTTATTATTTTGAATGTTCGTTATCGGGGAACCTTTAATTTTGGGCCTGGATACAGTAATTGGTTCCACCAGGAGACACCAGTTCTAAACATTCGTATTTTCTAGGGAGGAAGCCAGAGGAACAGCGAGAAACAAACATGATATTTCTGTTTGTATAGATGACATTTTATGCACTTGCCTAACGAAAAGACTTTGCTTTTCTCCAAAACCAGTTGTATTGTGATTATCTCGGTCCATGGCATACGAATTCCACACCACTTTGTCCGGATATTACTGGATGAAACTGGAAATATCCGGTTTTGTTTTGGCTAACTCAATCCCAGCTATTGCTACAGCCTCTGTGTTTTCTGGATATTATCAACGGACTTTTTTGTTTTGAATGTTTTTTATCGGGGAACATTTCATTTTGTACCGTAGAAAAACTAATTGGTTCATCATGGGGACACCAGCTCTACACATTCGTATTCTCTAAGGAGAAATCTAGAGGAACTGAGGCAAACAAACATGATATTTCTGTTTGTATAGATGACATTTTATGCACTTGCCTAACGAAAAGACTTTGCTTTTCTCCAAAACCATTTTTACTGTGATTTTCTCCATCCATTGCATACGATTCCACACTACTTTGTCCGGATGTGACTGGATGAAACCGGAAATGTCCGGTTTTGTTTTGGCTAACACAATACCAGATATTGGTACAGCCTCTGAGTTTGTGTTTTCTGGATATTATTAACGGACATTATTATTTTGAATATTCGTTATCGGGGAACATTTAATTTTGGGCTTGGATACAGTAATTGGTTCCACCTGGAGACACCAGCTCTACACATTCGTATTTTCTAGGGTGAAAGATAGAGGATCTGTGGCAATCAAACATGATATTTCTGTTTGTATAGAGGACATTTTATGCACTTGCCTAATGAAAATACGTTGCTTTTCTCCAAAACCATATTTACTGTGATTTTTCTCAGTCCATTGCATACGAATTCCAAATCTGTTTGTTCGAATATGACTAGATGAAACCGGAAATATCCGGATGTGTTTTGGCTAACTCAATCCCTGATATTGCTACAGCCTCTGTGTTTGTGTTTTCCGGATATTATCGATGGACTTTATTGTTTTGAATGTTTTTTATCTGGGAATATTTAATTTTTTGCTTGGAATCACTGAATGTTTCCACATGGAGACACCAGCTCTACACATTCGTATTTTCTAGGGAGAAAGCAAGAGGAACTGCGGCAAACAAACATGATATTTCTGTTTGTATAGATGACATTTTATACAGTTGCCTAACGAAAAGACTTTGCTTTTCTTTAAAACCACTTTTACTGTGATTTTATCGGTCCATTGCATACGAATTCCACACCAGTTTGTCCAGATATGACTGGATGAAACCGGAACTATCCGGTTTTGTTTTGGCTAAATCAATCCCAGATATTGCTACAGCCTCTGTGTGTGTGTTTTCTGGATATTATCAATGGACTTTATTGTTTTGAATGTTTTTTATTGGGGAACATTTTATTTTGGGCTTGGATACAGTAATTGGTTCCAGCTGGAGACACCAGCTCTACACATTCCTATTTTCTAGGGAGAAAGCAAGAGGAACTGCGGCAAACAAACATGATATTTCTGTTTGTATAGATGATATTTTATACAGTTGCCTAACGAAAAGACTTTGCTTTTCTTTAAAACCATTTTTACTGTGATTTTATCGGTCCATTGCATACGAATTCCACACCAGTTTGTCCAGATATGACTGGATGAAACCGGAACTATCCGGTTTTGTTTTGGCTAAATCAATCCCAGATATTGCTACAGCCTCTGTGTGTGTGTTTTCTGGATATTATCAATGGACTTTATTGTTTTGAATGTTTTTTATTGGGGAACATTTTATTTTGGGCTTGGATACAGTAATTGGTTCCACCTGGAGACCCCAGCTCTACATATTCATATTTTCTGGGTAGATAGCAAGAGGAACTGCGACAAACAAACATGATATTTCTGTTTGTATAGACGACATTTTATGCACTTGCATAAAGAAAAGATTTTGCTTTTCTCCAAAACCATTTGTACTATGATTTTCTCAGTCCATTACATACGAATTCCACACAATTTGTCCGGATATTACTAGATGAAACCAGAAATATCCGGTTTTCTTTTGGCTAACTCAATCCGAAATATTGTGAAAGCCTCTCTGTTTGTGTTTTCCGGATATTATCCACGGACTTCATTGTTTCGAATGTTTTTATCAGGGAACATTTCATTTTGTACCGTAAAAACACTAATTGGTTCATCATGGGGACACCAGCTCTACACATTCGTATTTTCTAAGGAGAAAGCTATTGGAAGTGCGACAAACAAACATGGCATTTCTGTTTGTATAGATGACATTTTATGCACTTGCCTAACGAAAAGACTTTGCTTTTCTCCGAAACCATTTGTACTGTGATTTTATGGACCATTGCATACGAATTCCACAGCAGTTTGTCCGGATATGACTGGATGAAACCGGAAATATCTGGTTATGTTTTGGCTAACTCAATCCCAGATATTGCTACAGCCTCTGTGTTTGTGTTTTCTGGACATTATCAACGGACTTTATTGTTTTGAATGTTTGTTATCCGGGAACATTAAATTTTGGGCTTGGATACAGTAATTGGTTCCACATGGAGACACCAGCTCTACACATTCGTATTTTCCTGGGAGAAAGCTAGAGGAACTCTGGCAAACAAACATGATATTTCTGTTTGTATAGGTAACATTTTATGCACTTGCCTAACGAAAAGACTTTGTTTTTCTCCAAAACTATTTGTACTGTAATTTTCTCGCTCCATTGCATACGAATTCCACACCAGTTTGTCTGGGTATTACTGCATGAAACCAGAAATATCCACTTGTGTTTTGGCTAAGTCAATCCGAAATATTGTGAAAGCCTCTGTGTTTGTGTTTTCTGGATATTATCCATGGACTTCATTGTTTTGAATGCTTTTATCAGGGAACATTCAATTTTTTACCATAGAAACACTAACTGGTTCATCATGGGGACACCAGCTCTACACATTCGTATTTTCTAAGGAGAAAGCTATTGGAAGTGCGACAAACAAACATGGCATTTCTGTTTGTATCGATGACATTTTATGCACTTGCCTAACGAAAAGACTTTGCTTTTCTCCGAAACCATTTGTACTGTGATTTTATGGACCATTGCATACGAATTCCACTCCAGTTTGTCCGGATATGACTGGATGAAACCGGAAATATCTGGTTATGTTTTGGCTAACTCAATCCCAGATATTGCTACAGCCTCTGTGTTTGTGTTTTCTGGACATTATCAATGGACTTTATTGTTTTGAATGTTTGTTATCCGGGAACATTAAATTTTGGGCTTGGATACAGTAATTGGTTCCACATGGAGACACCAGCTCTACACATTCGTATTTTCCTGGGAGAAAGCTAGAGGAACTGCGGCAAACAAACATGATATTTCTGTTTCTATACATGACATTTTATGCACTTGCCTAACGAAAAGACTTTGTTTTTCTCCAAAACCATTTGTACTGTAATTTTCTCGCTCCATTGCATACGAATTCCACACCAGTTTGTCTGGGTATTACTGGATGAAACCAGAAATATCCACTTGTGTTTTGGCTAAGTCAATCCGAAATATTGTGAAAGCCTCTGTGTTTGTGTTTTCTGGATATTATCGATGGACTTCATTGTTTTGAATGCTTTTATCAGGGAACATTCAATTTTTTACCATAGAAACACTAACTGGTTCATCATGGGGACACCAGCTCTACACATTTGTATTTTCTAAGGAGAAACTTAGAGGAACTGCGACAAAGAAATATGATATTTCTGTTTGTATAGATGACTTTGCTTTTCTTCAAAACCATTTTTTCTCTGTTTTTCTCAGTCCATTACATACGAATTCCACACCAATTTGTCCGGATATGACTGGATGAAAATAGAAATATCCGCTTGTGTTTTGGGTAACTCAATCAGAAATATTGTGAAAGCCTCCTTGTTTGTGTTTTCTGGATATTACCCATGGACTTTATTGTTTTGAATGCTTTTATCAGGGAACATTCAATGTTTTACCGTAGAAACACTAACTGGTTCATCATGGGGACACCAGCTCTACACATTCGTATTTTCTAAGGAGAAAACTATTGGAAGTGTGACAAACAAACATGGCATTTCTGTTTGTATCGATGACATTTTATGCACTTGCCTAACGAAAAGACTTTGCTTTTCTCCAAAACCTTATTTACTGTGATTTTCTCAGTCCATTGCATACGAATTCCACACCAGTTTGTCTGGATATGACTGGATGAAACCGGAAATATCCAGTTTTGTTTTGGCTAACTCAATCCCAGATATTGCTACAGCCTCTATTTTTGTGTACTCCTGATATCATCCATGGACGTTATTGTTTTGAATGTTTTTTATCAGGGAACATTTAATTTTGTGCTTGGAAACACTAATGGGTTCCAAATGGAGACACCAGCTCTACACATTTGTATTTTCCAGGGAGAAAGCTAGAGGAACTGCGGTAAAACAAACATGATATTTCTGTTTGTATAGATGACATTTTATGCACTTGCCTAATGAAAATACGTTGCTTTTCTACAAAACCATTTGTACTGTGATTTTCTCGGTCCATTGCATACGAATTCCACACCAGTTTGTCCGGATATGACTGGAAGAAACCAGAAATATCCGGTTGTGTTTTGGCTAACTCAATCCCAGATATTGCTACAGCCTCTGTGTTTGTGTATTCCTGATTTTATCTATGGACTTTATTATTTTGAATGTTCGTTATCGGGGAACCTTTAATTTTGGGCCTGGATACAGTAATTGGTTCCACCAGGAGACACCAGTTCTAAACATTCGTATTTTCTAGGGAGGAAGCCAGAGGAACAGCGAGAAACAAACATGATATTTCTGTTTGTATAGATGACATTTTATGCACTTGCCTAACGAAAAGACTTTGCTTTTCTCCAAAACCAGTTGTATTGTGATTATCTCGGTCCATGGCATACGAATTCCACACCACTTTGTCCGGATATTACTGGATGAAACTGGAAATATCCGGTTTTGTTTTGGCTAACTCAATCCCAGCTATTGCTACAGCCTCTGTGTTTTCTGGATATTATCAACGGACTTTTTTGTTTTGAATGTTTTTTATCGGGGAACATTTCATTTTGTACCGTAGAAAAACTAATTGGTTCATCATGGGGACACCAGCTCTACACATTCGTATTCTCTAAGGAGAAATCTAGAGGAACTGAGGCAAACAAACATGATATTTCTGTTTGTATAGATGACATTTTATGCACTTGCCTAACGAAAAGACTTTGCTTTTCTCCAAAACCATTTTTACTGTGATTTTCTCCATCCATTGCATACGATTCCACACTACTTTGTCCGGATGTGACTGGATGAAACCGGAAATGTCCGGTTTTGTTTTGGCTACCACAATACCAGATATTGGTACAGCCTCTGAGTTTGTGTTTTCTGGATATTATTAACGGACATTATTATTTTGAATATTCGTTATCGGGGAACATTTAATTTTGGGCTTGGATACAGTAATTGGTTCCACCTGGAGACACCAGCTCTACACATTCGTATTTTCTAGGGTGAAAGATAGAGGATCTGTGGCAATCAAACATGATATTTCTGTTTGTATAGAGGACATTTTATGCACTTGCCTAATGAAAATACGTTGCTTTTCTCCAAAACCATATTTACTGTGATTTTTCTCAGTCCATTGCATACGAATTCCAAATCTGTTTGTTCGAATATGACTAGATGAAACCGGAAATATCCGGATGTGTTTTGGCTAACTCAATCCCTGATATTGCTACAGCCTCTGTGTTTGTGTTTTCCGGATATTATCGATGGACTTTATTGTTTTGAATGTTTTTTATCTGGGAATATTTAATTTTTTGCTTGGAATCACTGAATGTTTCCACATGGAGACACCAGCTCTACACATTCGTATTTTCTAGGGAGAAAGCAAGAGGAACTGCGGCAAACAAACATGATATTTCTGTTTGTATAGATGACATTTTATACAGTTGCCTAACGAAAAGACTTTGCTTTTCTTTAAAACCACTTTTACTGTGATTTTATCGGTCCATTGCATACGAATTCCACACCAGTTTGTCCAGATATGACTGGATGAAACCGGAACTATCCGGTTTTGTTTTGGCTAAATCAATCCCAGATATTGCTACAGCCTCTGTGTGTGTGTTTTCTGGATATTATCAATGGACTTTATTGTTTTGAATGTTTTTTATTGGGGAACATTTTATTTTGGGCTTGGATACAGTAATTGGTTCCAGCTGGAGACACCAGCTCTACACATTCCTATTTTCTAGGGAGAAAGCAAGAGGAACTGCGGCAAACAAACATGATATTTCTGTTTGTATAGATGATATTTTATACAGTTGCCTAACGAAAAGACTTTGCTTTTCTTTAAAACCATTTTTACTGTGATTTTATCGGTCCATTGCATACGAATTCCACACCAGTTTGTCCAGATATGACTGGATGAAACCGGAACTATCCGGTTTTGTTTTGGCTAAATCAATCCCAGATATTGCTACAGCCTCTGTGTGTGTGTTTTCTGGATATTATCAATGGACTTTATTGTTTTGAATGTTTTTTATTGGGGAACATTTTATTTTGGGCTTGGATACAGTAATTGGTTCCACCTGGAGACCCCAGCTCTACATATTCATATTTTCTGGGTAGATAGCAAGAGGAACTGCGACAAACAAACATGATATTTCTGTTTGTATAGACGACATTTTATGCACTTGCATAAAGAAAAGATTTTGCTTTTCTCCAAAACCATTTGTACTATGATTTTCTCAGTCCATTACATACGAATTCCACACAATTTGTCCGGATATTACTAGATGAAACCAGAAATATCCGGTTTTCTTTTGGCTAACTCAATCCGAAATATTGTGAAAGCCTCTCTGTTTGTGTTTTCCGGATATTATCCACGGACTTCATTGTTTCGAATGTTTTTATCAGGGAACATTTCATTTTGTACCGTAAAAACACTAATTGGTTCATCATGGGGACACCAGCTCTACACATTCGTATTTTCTAAGGAGAAAGCTATTGGAAGTGCGACAAACAAACATGGCATTTCTGTTTGTATAGATGACATTTTATGCACTTGCCTAACGAAAAGACTTTGCTTTTCTCCGAAACCATTTGTACTGTGATTTTATGGACCATTGCATACGAATTCCACAGCAGTTTGTCCGGATATGACTGGATGAAACCGGAAATATCTGGTTATGTTTTGGCTAACTCAATCCCAGATATTGCTACAGCCTCTGTGTTTGTGTTTTCTGGACATTATCAACGGACTTTATTGTTTTGAATGTTTGTTATCCGGGAACATTAAATTTTGGGCTTGGATACAGTAATTGGTTCCACATGGAGACACCAGCTCTACACATTCGTATTTTCCTGGGAGAAAGCTAGAGGAACTCTGGCAAACAAACATGATATTTCTGTTTGTATAGGTAACATTTTATGCACTTGCCTAACGAAAAGACTTTGTTTTTCTCCAAAACTATTTGTACTGTAATTTTCTCGCTCCATTGCATACGAATTCCACACCAGTTTGTCTGGGTATTACTGCATGAAACCAGAAATATCCACTTGTGTTTTGGCTAAGTCAATCCGAAATATTGTGAAAGCCTCTGTGTTTGTGTTTTCTGGATATTATCCATGGACTTCATTGTTTTGAATGCTTTTATCAGGGAACATTCAATTTTTTACCATAGAAACACTAACTGGTTCATCATGGGGACACCAGCTCTACACATTCGTATTTTCTAAGGAGAAAGCTATTGGAAGTGCGACAAACAAACATGGCATTTCTGTTTGTATCGATGACATTTTATGCACTTGCCTAACGAAAAGACTTTGCTTTTCTCCGAAACCATTTGTACTGTGATTTTATGGACCATTGCATACGAATTCCACTCCAGTTTGTCCGGATATGACTGGATGAAACCGGAAATATCTGGTTATGTTTTGGCTAACTCAATCCCAGATATTGCTACAGCCTCTGTGTTTGTGTTTTCTGGACATTATCAATGGACTTTATTGTTTTGAATGTTTGTTATCCGGGAACATTAAATTTTGGGCTTGGATACAGTAATTGGTTCCACATGGAGACACCAGCTCTACACATTCGTATTTTCCTGGGAGAAAGCTAGAGGAACTGCGGCAAACAAACATGATATTTCTGTTTCTATACATGACATTTTATGCACTTGCCTAACGAAAAGACTTTGTTTTTCTCCAAAACCATTTGTACTGTAATTTTCTCGCTCCATTGCATACGAATTCCACACCAGTTTGTCTGGGTATTACTGGATGAAACCAGAAATATCCACTTGTGTTTTGGCTAAGTCAATCCGAAATATTGTGAAAGCCTCTGTGTTTGTGTTTTCTGGATATTATCGATGGACTTCATTGTTTTGAATGCTTTTATCAGGGAACATTCAATTTTTTACCATAGAAACACTAACTGGTTCATCATGGGGACACCAGCTCTACACATTTGTATTTTCTAAGGAGAAACTTAGAGGAACTGCGACAAAGAAATATGATATTTCTGTTTGTATAGATGACTTTGCTTTTCTTCAAAACCATTTTTTCTCTGTTTTTCTCAGTCCATTACATACGAATTCCACACCAATTTGTCCGGATATGACTGGATGAAAATAGAAATATCCGCTTGTGTTTTGGGTAACTCAATCAGAAATATTGTGAAAGCCTCCTTGTTTGTGTTTTCTGGATATTACCCATGGACTTTATTGTTTTGAATGCTTTTATCAGGGAACATTCAATGTTTTACCGTAGAAACACTAACTGGTTCATCATGGGGACACCAGCTCTACACATTCGTATTTTCTAAGGAGAAAACTATTGGAAGTGTGACAAACAAACATGGCATTTCTGTTTGTATCGATGACATTTTATGCACTTGCCTAACGAAAAGACTTTGCTTTTCTCCAAAACCTTATTTACTGTGATTTTCTCAGTCCATTGCATACGAATTCCACACCAGTTTGTCTGGATATGACTGGATGAAACCGGAAATATCCAGTTTTGTTTTGGCTAACTCAATCCCAGATATTGCTACAGCCTCTATTTTTGTGTACTCCTGATATCATCCATGGACGTTATTGTTTTGAATGTTTTTTATCAGGGAACATTTAATTTTGTGCTTGGAAACACTAATGGGTTCCAAATGGAGACACCAGCTCTACACATTTGTATTTTCCAGGGAGAAAGCTAGAGGAACTGCGGTAAAACAAACATGATATTTCTGTTTGTATAGATGACATTTTATGCACTTGCCTAATGAAAATACGTTGCTTTTCTACAAAACCATTTGTACTGTGATTTTCTCGGTCCATTGCATACGAATTCCACACCAGTTTGTCCGGATATGACTGGAAGAAACCAGAAATATCCGGTTGTGTTTTGGCTAACTCAATCCCAGATATTGCTACAGCCTCTGTGTTTGTGTATTCCTGATTTTATCTATGGACTTTATTATTTTGAATGTTCGTTATCGGGGAACCTTTAATTTTGGGCCTGGATACAGTAATTGGTTCCACCAGGAGACACCAGTTCTAAACATTCGTATTTTCTAGGGAGGAAGCCAGAGGAACAGCGAGAAACAAACATGATATTTCTGTTTGTATAGATGACATTTTATGCACTTGCCTAACGAAAAGACTTTGCTTTTCTCCAAAACCAGTTGTATTGTGATTATCTCGGTCCATGGCATACGAATTCCACACCACTTTGTCCGGATATTACTGGATGAAACTGGAAATATCCGGTTTTGTTTTGGCTAACTCAATCCCAGCTATTGCTACAGCCTCTGTGTTTTCTGGATATTATCAACGGACTTTTTTGTTTTGAATGTTTTTTATCGGGGAACATTTCATTTTGTACCGTAGAAAAACTAATTGGTTCATCATGGGGACACCAGCTCTACACATTCGTATTCTCTAAGGAGAAATCTAGAGGAACTGAGGCAAACAAACATGATATTTCTGTTTGTATAGATGACATTTTATGCACTTGCCTAACGAAAAGACTTTGCTTTTCTCCAAAACCATTTTTACTGTGATTTTCTCCATCCATTGCATACGATTCCACACTACTTTGTCCGGATGTGACTGGATGAAACCGGAAATGTCCGGTTTTGTTTTGGCTAACACAATACCAGATATTGGTACAGCCTCTGAGTTTGTGTTTTCTGGATATTATTAACGGACATTATTATTTTGAATATTCGTTATCGGGGAACATTTAATTTTGGGCTTGGATACAGTAATTGGTTCCACCTGGAGACACCAGCTCTACACATTCGTATTTTCTAGGGTGAAAGATAGAGGATCTGTGGCAATCAAACATGATATTTCTGTTTGTATAGAGGACATTTTATGCACTTGCCTAATGAAAATACGTTGCTTTTCTCCAAAACCATATTTACTGTGATTTTTCTCAGTCCATTGCATACGAATTCCAAATCTGTTTGTTCGAATATGACTAGATGAAACCGGAAATATCCGGATGTGTTTTGGCTAACTCAATCCCTGATATTGCTACAGCCTCTGTGTTTGTGTTTTCCGGATATTATCGATGGACTTTATTGTTTTGAATGTTTTTTATCTGGGAATATTTAATTTTTTGCTTGGAATCACTGAATGTTTCCACATGGAGACACCAGCTCTACACATTCGTATTTTCTAGGGAGAAAGCAAGAGGAACTGCGGCAAACAAACATGATATTTCTGTTTGTATAGATGACATTTTATACAGTTGCCTAACGAAAAGACTTTGCTTTTCTTTAAAACCACTTTTACTGTGATTTTATCGGTCCATTGCATACGAATTCCACACCAGTTTGTCCAGATATGACTGGATGAAACCGGAACTATCCGGTTTTGTTTTGGCTAAATCAATCCCAGATATTGCTACAGCCTCTGTGTGTGTGTTTTCTGGATATTATCAATGGACTTTATTGTTTTGAATGTTTTTTATTGGGGAACATTTTATTTTGGGCTTGGATACAGTAATTGGTTCCAGCTGGAGACACCAGCTCTACACATTCCTATTTTCTAGGGAGAAAGCAAGAGGAACTGCGGCAAACAAACATGATATTTCTGTTTGTATAGATGATATTTTATACAGTTGCCTAACGAAAAGACTTTGCTTTTCTTTAAAACCATTTTTACTGTGATTTTATCGGTCCATTGCATACGAATTCCACACCAGTTTGTCCAGATATGACTGGATGAAACCGGAACTATCCGGTTTTGTTTTGGCTAAATCAATCCCAGATATTGCTACAGCCTCTGTGTGTGTGTTTTCTGGATATTATCAATGGACTTTATTGTTTTGAATGTTTTTTATTGGGGAACATTTTATTTTGGGCTTGGATACAGTAATTGGTTCCACCTGGAGACCCCAGCTCTACATATTCATATTTTCTGGGTAGATAGCAAGAGGAACTGCGACAAACAAACATGATATTTCTGTTTGTATAGACGACATTTTATGCACTTGCATAAAGAAAAGATTTTGCTTTTCTCCAAAACCATTTGTACTATGATTTTCTCAGTCCATTACATACGAATTCCACACAATTTGTCCGGATATTACTAGATGAAACCAGAAATATCCGGTTTTCTTTTGGCTAACTCAATCCGAAATATTGTGAAAGCCTCTCTGTTTGTGTTTTCCGGATATTATCCACGGACTTCATTGTTTCGAATGTTTTTATCAGGGAACATTTCATTTTGTACCGTAAAAACACTAATTGGTTCATCATGGGGACACCAGCTCTACACATTCGTATTTTCTAAGGAGAAAGCTATTGGAAGTGCGACAAACAAACATGGCATTTCTGTTTGTATAGATGACATTTTATGCACTTGCCTAACGAAAAGACTTTGCTTTTCTCCGAAACCATTTGTACTGTGATTTTATGGACCATTGCATACGAATTCCACAGCAGTTTGTCCGGATATGACTGGATGAAACCGGAAATATCTGGTTATGTTTTTGCTAACTCAATCCCAGATATTGCTACAGCCTCTGTGTTTGTGTTTTCTGGACATTATCAACGGACTTTATTGTTTTGAATGTTTGTTATCCGGGAACATTAAATTTTGGGCTTGGATACAGTAATTGGTTCCACATGGAGACACCAGCTCTACACATTCGTATTTTCCTGGGAGAAAGCTAGAGGAACTCTGGCAAACAAACATGATATTTCTGTTTGTATAGGTAACATTTTATGCACTTGCCTAACGAAAAGACTTTGTTTTTCTCCAAAACTATTTGTACTGTAATTTTCTCGCTCCATTGCATACGAATTCCACACCAGTTTGTCTGGGTATTACTGCATGAAACCAGAAATATCCACTTGTGTTTTGGCTAAGTCAATCCGAAATATTGTGAAAGCCTCTGTGTTTGTGTTTTCTGGATATTATCCATGGACTTCATTGTTTTGAATGCTTTTATCAGGGAACATTCAATTTTTTACCATAGAAACACTAACTGGTTCATCATGGGGACACCAGCTCTACACATTCGTATTTTCTAAGGAGAAAGCTATTGGAAGTGCGACAAACAAACATGGCATTTCTGTTTGTATCGATGACATTTTATGCACTTGCCTAACGAAAAGACTTTGCTTTTCTCCGAAACCATTTGTACTGTGATTTTATGGACCATTGCATACGAATTCCACTCCAGTTTGTCCGGATATGACTGGATGAAACCGGAAATATCTGGTTATGTTTTGGCTAACTCAATCCCAGATATTGCTACAGCCTCTGTGTTTGTGTTTTCTGGACATTATCAATGGACTTTATTGTTTTGAATGTTTGTTATCCGGGAACATTAAATTTTGGGCTTGGATACAGTAATTGGTTCCACATGGAGACACCAGCTCTACACATTCGTATTTTCCTGGGAGAAAGCTAGAGGAACTGCGGCAAACAAACATGATATTTCTGTTTGTATACATGACATTTTATGCACTTGCCTAACGAAAAGACTTTGTTTTTCTCCAAAACCATTTGTACTGTAATTTTCTCGCTCCATTGCATACGAATTCCACACCAGTTTGTCTGGGTATTACTGGATGAAACCAGAAATATCCACTTGTGTTTTGGCTAAGTCAATCCGAAATATTGTGAAAGCCTCTGTGTTTGTGTTTTCTGGATATTATCCATGGACTTCATTGTTTTGAATGCTTTTATCAGGGAACATTCAATTTTTTACCATAGAAACACTAACTGGTTCATCATGGGGACACCAGCTCTACACATTTGTATTTTCTAAGGAGAAACTTAGAGGAACTGCGACAAAGAAATATGATATTTCTGTTTGTATAGATGACTTTGCTTTTCTTCAAAACCATTTTTTCTCTGTTTTTCTCAGTCCATTACATACGAATTCCACACCAATTTGTCCAGATATGACTGGATGAAAATAGAAATATCCGCTTGTGTTTTGGGTAACTCAATCAGAAATATTGTGAAAGCCTCCTTGTTTGTGTTTTCTGGATATTACCCATGGACTTTATTGTTTTGAATGCTTTTATCAGGGAACATTCAATGTTTTACCGTAGAAACACTAACTGGTTCATCATGGGGACACCAGCTCTACACATTCGTATTTTCTAAGGAGAAAACTATTGGAAGTGTGACAAACAAACATGGCATTTCTGTTTGTATCGATGACATTTTATGCACTTGCCTAACGAAAAGACTTTGCTTTTCTCCAAAACCTTATTTACTATGATTTTCTCAGTCCATTGCATACGAATTCCACACCAGTTTGTCTGGATATGACTGGATGAAACCGGAAATATCCAGTTTTGTTTTGGCTAACTCAATCCCAGATATTGCTACAGCCTCTATTTTTGTGTACTCCTGATATCATCCATGGACGTTATTGTTTTGAATGTTTTTTATCAGGGAACATTTAATTTTGTGCTTGGAAACACTAATGGGTTCCAAATGGAGACACCAGCTCTACACATTTGTATTTTCCAGGGAGAAAGCTAGAGGAACTGCGGTAAAACAAACATGATATTTCTGTTTGTATAGATGACATTTTATGCACTTGCCTAATGAAAATACGTTGCTTTTCTACAAAACCATTTGTACTGTGATTTTCTTGGTCCATTGCATACGAATTCCACACCAGTTTGTCCGGATATGACTGGAAGAAACCAGAAATATCCGGTTGTGTTTTGGCTAACTCAATCCCAGATATTGCTACAGCCTCTGTGTTTGTGTATTCCTGATTTTATCTATGGACTTTATTATTTTGAATGTTCGTTATCGGGGAACCTTTAATTTTGGGCCTGGATACAGTAATTGGTTCCACCAGGAGACACCAGTTCTAAACATTCGTATTTTCTAGGGAGGAATCCAGAGGAACAGCGAGAAACAAACATGATATTTCTGTTTGTATAGATGACATTTTATGCACTTGCCTAACGAAAAGACTTTGCTTTTCTCCAAAACCAGTTGTATTGTGATTATCTCGGTCCATGGCATACGAATTCCACACCACTTTGTCCGGATATTACTGGATGAAACTGGAAATATCCGGTTTTGTTTTGGCTAACTCAATCCCAGCTATTGCTACAGCCTCTGTGTTTTCTGGATATTATCAACGGACTTTTTTGTTTTGAATGTTTTTTATCGGGGAACATTTCATTTTGTACCGTAGAAAAACTAATTGGTTCATCATGGGGACACCAGCTCTACACATTCGTATTCTCTAAGGAGAAATCTAGAGGAACTGAGGCAAACAAACATGATATTTCTGTTTGTATAGATGACATTTTATGCACTTGCCTAACGAAAAGACTTTGCTTTTCTCCAAAACCATTTTTACTGTGATTTTCTCCATCCATTGCATACGATTCCACACTACTTTGTCCGGATGTGACTGGATGAAACCGGAAATGTCCGGTTTTGTTTTGGCTACCACAATACCAGATATTGGTACAGCCTCTGAGTTTGTGTTTTCTGGATATTATTAACGGACATTATTATTTTGAATATTCGTTATCGGGGAACATTTAATTTTGGGCTTGGATACAGTAATTGGTTCCACCTGGAGACACCAGCTCTACACATTCGTATTTTCTAGGGTGAAAGATAGAGGATCTGTGGCAATCAAACATGATATTTCTGTTTGTATAGAGGACATTTTATGCACTTGCCTAATGAAAATACGTTGCTTTTCTCCAAAACCATATTTACTGTGATTTTTCTCAGTCCATTGCATACGAATTCCAAATCTGTTTGTTCGAATATGACTAGATGAAACCGGAAATATCCGGATGTGTTTTGGCTAACTCAATCCCTGATATTGCTACAGCCTCTGTGTTTGTGTTTTCCGGATATTATCGATGGACTTTATTGTTTTGAATGTTTTTTATCTGGGAATATTTAATTTTTTGCTTGGAATCACTGAATGTTTCCACATGGAGACACCAGCTCTACACATTCGTATTTTCTAGGGAGAAAGCAAGAGGAACTGCGGCAAACAAACATGATATTTCTGTTTGTATAGATGACATTTTATACAGTTGCCTAACGAAAAGACTTTGCTTTTCTTTAAAACCACTTTTACTGTGATTTTATCGGTCCATTGCATACGAATTCCACACCAGTTTGTCCGGATATGACTGGATGAAACCAGAAATATCCGGTTTTCTTTTGGCTAACTCAATCCGAAATATTGTGAAAGCGTCTCTGTTTGTGTTTTCCGGATATTATCCACGGACTTCATTGTTTCAAATGGTTTTATCAGGGAACATTTCATTTTGTACCGTAAAAACACTAATTGGTTCATTATGGGGACACCAGCTCTACACATTCGTATTTTCTAAGAAGAAAGCTAGAAGATCTGCAACAAACAAACATGATATTTCTGTTTGAAAAGATGACATTTTATGCACTTGCCTAAGGAAAAGACTTTGCTTTTCTCCAAAACCATTTGTACTGTGATTTTATGGACCATTGCATACGAATTCCACTCCAGTTTGTCCGGATATGACTGGATGAAACCGGAAATATCCGGTTATGTTTTGGCTAACTCAATCCCAGATATTGCTACAGCCTCTGTGTTTGTGTTTTCTGGACATTATCAACGGACTTTATTGTTTTGAATGTTTGTTATCCGGGAACATTAAATTTTGGGCTTGGATACAGTAATTGGTTCCACATGGAGACACCAGCTCTACACATTCGTATTTTCCTGGGAGAAAGCTAGAGGAACTGCGGCAAACAAACATGATATTTCTGTTTCTATACATGACATTTTATGCACTTGCCTAACGAAAAGACTTTGTTTTTCTCCAAAACCATTTGTACTGTAATTTTCTCGCTCCATTGCATACGAATTCCACACCAGTTTGTCTGGATATTACTGGATGAAACCAGAAATATCCGCTTGTGTTTTGGCTAAGTCAATCCGAAATATTGTGAAAGCCTCTGTGTTTGGGTTTTCTGGATATTATCCATGGACTTCATTGTTTTGAATGCTTTTATCAGGGAACATTCAATTTTTTACCATAGAAACCCTAACTGGTTCATCATGGGGACACCAGCTCTACACATTTGTATTTTCTAAGGAGAAACTTAGAGGAACTGCGACAAAGAAATATGATATTTCTGTTTGTATCGATGACATTTTATGCACTTGCCTAACGAAATGACTTTGCTTTTCTCCAAAACAATTTTTTCTCTGTTTTTCTCAGTCCATTGCATACGAATTCCACACCAGTTTGTCTGGATATTACTGGATGAAACCAGAAATATCCGCTTGTGTTTTGGGTAACTCAATCAGAAATATTGTGAAAACCTCCGTGTTTGTGTTTTCTGGATATTACCCATGGACTTTATTGTTTTGAATGTTTTTATCAGGGAACATTCAATGTTTTACCGTAGAAACACTAACTGGTTCATCATGGGGACACCAGCTCTACACATTCGTATTTTCTAAGGAGAAAGCTATTGGAAGTGCGACAAACAAACATGGCATTTCTGTTTGTATCGATGACATTTTATGCACTTGCCTAACGAAAAGACTTTGCTTTTCTCCAAAACCTTATTTACTGTGATTTTCTCAGTCCATTGCATACGAATTCCACACCAGTTTGTCTGGATATGACTGGATGAAACCGGAAATATCCAGTTTTGTTTTGGCTAACTCAATCCCAGATATTGCTACAGCCTCTATTTTTGTGTACTCCTGATATCATCCATGGACGTTATTGTTTTGAATGTTTTTTATCAGGGAACATTTAATTTTGTGCTTGGAAACACTAATGGGTTCCAAATGGAGACACCAGCTCTACACATTCGTATTTTCCAGGGAGAAAGCTAGAGGAACTGCGGCAAACAAACATGATATTTCTGTTTGTGTAGATGATATTTTATGCACTTGCATAAAGGAAAGATTTTGCTTTTCTACAAAACCATTTGTACTGTGATTTTCTCGGACCATTGCATACGAATTCCACACCAGTTTGTCCGGATATGACTGGAAGAAACCAGAAATATCCGGTTTTGTTTTGGCTAACTCAATCCCAGATATTGCTACAGCCTCTGTGTTTGTGTATTCCTGATTTTATCTATGGACTTTATTATTTTGAATGTTTGTTATCGGGGAACATTTAATTTTGGGCTTGGACACAGTAATTGGTTCCACCAGGAGACACCAGTTCCACACATTCGTATTTTCTAGGGAGAAAGCCAGAGGAACAGCGAGAAACAAACATGATATTTCTATTTGTATAGATGACATTTTATGCACTGGCCGAACGAAAAGACTTTGCTTTTCTCCAAAACTAGTTATATTGTAATTTTCTTGGTCCATGGCATAGAAATTCCACACCACTTTGTCCGGATATTACTGGATGAAACTGGAAATATCCAGTTTTGTTTTGGCTATCTCAATCCCAGCTATTGCTACAGCCTCTGTGTTTTCTGGATATTATCAACGGACTTTACTGTTTTGAATGTTTTTATCAGGGAACATTTCATTTTGTACCATAGAAACACTAATTGGTTCATCATGGGGACACCAGCTCTACTCATTAGTATTTTCTAGGGAGAAAGCTAGAGGATCTGCGGCAAACAAACATGATATTTCTGTTTGTATAGATGACATTTTATGCACTTGCCTAACGAAAAGACGTTGCTTTTCTCCAAAACCATTTTTACTGTGATTTTCTCGGTCCATTGCATACGAATTCCATACCAGTTCACCGGATATGACTGGATGCAACCGGAAATATCCAGTTGTGTTTTGGCTAACTCAATCCCTGATATTGCTACAGCCTCTGATGTTTGTGTTTTCTGGATATTATCGATTGACTTTATTGTTTTGAATGTTTTATCAGGGAACATATAATTTTGTGCTTAGAATCACTAATTGGCTCCACATGGAGAAACCAGTTCTACACATTCGAATTTTCTAGGGAGAAAGCTAGAGGACCTGCGACAAACAATCATGATATTACTGTTTGTATAGATGACATTTTATGCACTTACCTAACGAAAAGACTTTGCTTTTCTCCAAAACCACTTTTACTGTGATTTTCTTGGTCCAGTGCATACGAATTCCAGAGCAGTTTGTATGGATATGACTGGATGAAACCAGAAATATCCGGTTTTTCTTTGACTTACTCAATCACAGATATTGATACAGCCTCTGTGTTTGTGTTTTCTGGATATTATCAACGGACTTTATGGTTTTTAATGTTTTTTTTTTCAGGGAACATTTAATTTTGTGCTTGGAAACACTAATTGGTAAAACATTTTGAAACAAGCTCTACACATTCGTATTTTCCAGGGAGAAAGCAATGGGAACTGCGACAAACAAGCATGATATTTCTGTTTGTATAGATGACATTTTATGCACTTGCATAACGAATAAACTTTGCTTTCCTCCAAAACCATTTTTACTGTGATTTTCTCAGTCCATTACATACGAATTGCACACAAGTTTGTCCGGATATGACTGGATGAAATCAGAAATATCCGCTTGTGTTTTGGCTAAGTCAATCCGAAATATTGTGAAAGCCTCTGTGTTTGTGTTTTCTGGATATTATCCATGGACTTTATTGTTTTGCATGCTTTTATCAGGGAACATTCAATTTTTTCCTGTAGAAACAGTAACTGGTTCATCATGGGGACACCAGCTCTACACATTTGTATTTTCAAGGGAGAAAGCTAGAGGAACTGCGACAAAGAAACATAATATTTCTGTTTGTATAGATGACATTTTATGCACTTGCCTAACGAAAAGACTTTGCTTTTCTCCAAAACCATTGTTACTGTGATTTTCTCAGTCCATTGCATACGAACTCCACACCAGTTTGTCCAGATATGACTGGATGAACCCGGAAATATCCAGTTTTGTTTTTGCTAACTCAATCACAGATATTGTTACAGCCTCTGTGTTTGTGTTTTCCGGATATTATCCATGGACTTTATTGTTTTGAATGTTTTTTATCGGGGAATATTTTATTTTGAGCTTCGATACAGTAATTGGTGCCACATGGAGCCACCAGCTCTACATAGTCATATTTTCTAGGTAGAAAGCTAAAGGAATTTCGGCAAACAAACATGATATTTCTGTTTGTATAGATGATATTTTAAGCACTTGCCTAACGAAAAGACTTTGCTTTTCTACAAAACCAATTGTAATGTGATTTTCTCGGTCCATTGCATACGAATTCCACACCAGTTTGTCTGGATATGACTGGATGAAACCGGAAATATCTGGTTGTGTTTGGCTAACTCAATCCGAAATATTGTGATAGTTTCTGGGTTTGTGTTTTCTGGATATTATCGATGGAGTTTATTGTTTTGAATGTTTTTATCAGGGAACATTTAATTTTGTACCGCTGAAACACTAATTGGTTCATCAAGGAGACTCCAGCTCTACACATTCGTATTTTCTAGGAAAAAGCTAGAGGAACTGCGGTAAACAAACATGATATTTCTACTTGTATAGATGACATTTTAAGCACTTGCCTAACGAAACGACTTTGCTTTTCTCCAAAACCATTTTTACTGTGATTCTCTCAGTCCATTGCATACGAATTCCACACCAGTTTGTCTGGATATTACTGGATGAAACCAGAAATATCCGCTTGTGTTTTGGGTAACTCAATCAGAAATATTGTGAAAGCCTCCGTGTTTGTGTTTTCTGGATATTACCCATGGACTTTATTGTTTTGAATGTTTTTATCAGGGAACATTCAATGTTTTACCGTAGAAACACTAACTGGTTCATCATGGGGACACCAGCTCTACACATTCGTATTTTCTAAGGAGAAAGCTATTGGAAGTGCGACAAACAAACATGGCATTTCTGTTTGTATCGATGACATTTTATGCACTTGCCTAACGAAAAGACTTTGCTTTTCTCCAAAACCTTATTTACTGTGATTTTCTCAGTCCATTGCATACGAATTCCACACCAGTTTGTCTGGATATGACTGGATGAAACCGGAAATATCCAGTTTTGTTTTGGCTAACTCAATCCCAGATATTGCTACAGCCTCTATTTTTGTGTACTCCTGATATCATCCATGGACGTTATTGTTTTGAATGTTTTTTATCAGGGAACATTTAATTTTGTGCTTGGAAACACTAATGGGTTCCAAATGGAGACACCAGCTCTACACATTCGTATTTTCCAGGGAGAATGCTAGAGGAACTGCGGCAAACAAACATGATATTTCTGTTTGTATAGATGACATTTTATGCACTTGCCTAATGAAAATACGTTGCTTTTCTACAAAACCATTTGTACTGTGATTTTCTCGGACCATTGCATACGAATTCCACACCAGTTTGTCCGGATATTACTGGAAGAAACCAGAAATATCCGGTTGTGTTTTGGCTAACTCAATCCCAGATATTGCTACAGCCTCTGTGTTTGTGTATTCCTGATTTTATCTATGGACTTTATTATTTTGAATGTTTGTTATCGGGGAACATTTAATTTTGGGCTTGGACACAGTAATTGGTTCCACCAGGAGACACCAGTTCCACACATTCGTATTTTCTAGGGAGAAAGCCAGAGGAACAGCGAGAAACAAACATGATATTTCTATTTGTATAGATGACATTTTATGCACTGGCCGAACGAAAAGACTTTGCTTTTCTCCAAAACTAGTTATATTGTAATTTTCTTGGTCCATGGCATACGAATTCCACACCACTTTGTCCGGATATTACTGGATGAAACTGGAAATATCCGGTTTTGTTTTGGCTATCTCAATCCCAGCTATTGCTACAGCCTCTGTGTTTTCTGGATATTATCAACGGACTTTACTGTTTTGAATGTTTTTATCAGGGAACATTTCATTTTGTACCATAGAAACACTAATTGGTTCATCATGGGGACACCAGCTCTACACATTAGTATTTTCTAGGGAGAAAGCTAGAGGATCTGCGGCAAACAAACATGATATTTCTGTTTGTATAGATGACATTTTATGCACTTGCCTAACGAAAAGACATTGCTTTTCTCCAAAACCATTTTTACTGTGATTTTCTCGGTCCAATGCATACGAATTCCATACCAGTGCACCGGATATGACTGGATGAAACCGGAAATATCCGGTTGTGTTTTGGCTAACTCAATCCCTGATATTGCTACAGCCTCTGATGTTTGTGTTTTCTGGATATTATCGATTGACTTTATTGTTTTGAATGTTTTATCAGGGAACATATAATTTTGTGCTTAGAATCACTAATTGGCTCCACATGGAGAAACCAGTTCTACACATTCGTATTTTCTAGGGAGAAAGCTAGAGGACCTGCGACAAACAATCATGATATTACTGTTTGTATAGATGACATTTTATGCACTTACCTAACGAAAAGACTTTGCTTTTCTCCAAAACCACTTTTACTGTGATTTTCTTGGTCCAGTGCATACGAATTCCAGAGCAGTTTGTATGGATATGACTGGATGAAAACAGAAATATCTGGTTTTTCTTTGACTTACTCAATCACAGATATTGATACAGCCTCTGTGTTTGTGTTTTCTGGATATTATCAACGGCCTTATGGTTTTTAATGTTTTTTTTTTTCAGGGAACATTTAATTTTGTGCTTGGAAACACTAATTGGTAAAACATTTTGAAACAAGCTCTACACATTCGTATTTTCCAGGGAGAAAGCAATGGGAACTGCGACAAACAAGCATGATATTTCTGTTTGTATAGATGACATTTTATGCACTTGCATAACGAATAAACTTTGCTTTCCTCCAAAACCATTTTTACTGTGATTTTCTCGGTCCATTACATACGAATTGCACACAAGTTTGTCCGGATATGACTGGATGAAATCAGAAATATCCGGTTGTGTTTTGGCTAAGTCAATCCGAAATATTGTGAAAGCCTCTGTGTTTGTGTTTTCTGGATATTATCCATGGACTTTATTGTTTTGAATGCTTTTATCAGGGAACATTCAATTTTTTCCCGTAGAAACAGTAACTGGTTCATCATGGGGACACCAGCTCTACACATTTGTATTTTCAAGGGAGAAAGCTAGAGGAACTGCGACAAAGAAACATAATATTTCTGTTTGTATAGATGACATTTTATGCACTTGCCTAACGAAAAGACTTTGCTTTTCTCCAAAACCATTGTTACTGTGATTTTCTCAGTCCATTGCATACGAACTCCACACCAGTTTGTCCAGATATGACTGGATGAACCCGGAAATATCCAGTTTTGTTTTTGCTAACTCAATCACAGATATTGTTACAGCCTCTGTGTTTGTGTTTTCCGGATATTATCCATGGACTTTATTGTTTTGAATGTTTTTTATCGGGGAATATTTTATTTTGAGCTTCGATACAGTAATTGGTGCCACATGGAGCCACCAGCTCTACATAGTCATATTTTCTAGGTAGAAAGCTAAAGGAATTTCGGCAAACAAACATGATATTTCTGTTTGTATAGATGATATTTTAAGCACTTGCCTAACGAAAAGACTTTGCTTTTCTACAAAACCAATTGTAATGTGATTTTCTGGTCCATTGCATACGAATTCCACACCATGTTGTCTGGATATGACTGGATGAAACCGGAAATATCTGGTTGTGTTTGGCTAACTCAATCCGAAATATTGTGATAGTTTCTGGGTTTGTGTTTTCCAGATATTATCGATGGAGTTTATTGTTTTGAATGTTTTTATCTGGGAACATTTAATTTTGTACCACTGAAACACTAATTGGTTCATCAAGGAGACTCCAGCTCTACACATTCGTATTTTCTAGGAAAAAGCTAGAGGAACTGCGGCAAACAAACATGATATTTCTACTTGTATAGATGACATTTTATGCACTTGCCTAACGAAACGACTTTGCTTTTCTCCAAAACCATTTTTACTGTGATTCTCTCAGTCCATTGCATACGAATTCCACACCAGTTTGTCTGGATATGACTGGATGAAACCAAAGTATCCGGTTGTGTTTTGGGTAACTCAATCCGAAATATGGTGAAAGCCTCTGTGCTTCTGTTTTCCGGATATTATGAACGCACTTTATTGTTTGGAACGTTTGTTATCAGGGAACATTTAATTTGGGCTTGGATACAGTAATTGGTTCCACATGGAGACATCAGCTCTACATATTCGTATTTTCTATGGTGAAAGCTATAGGAACTATGGCAAACAAACTTGATATTTCGGTTTGTATAGATGACATTTTATGCACTTCCCTAATGAAAATATCTTGCTTTTCTCCAAAACCATTTTTACTGTGATTTTCTCGGTACATTGCATACGAATTCCACACCAGTTTGTCCGGATATGACTGGATGCAACCGGAAATATGCTGTATTGTATTGGATTATTCAATCCCAGATATTGCTACAGCCTCTGTGTTTCTGTTTTCTGGATATTATCAATGGACTTTTTTGTTTTGAATGTTTTTTACTGGGGAACATTTTATTTTGAGCTTGGATACAGTAATTGGTTCCACATGGAGACACCAGCTCTACATATTCATATTTTCTGGGTTGAAATTTAGAGGAACTGCAACAATGAAACTTGATATTTCTGTTTGTATTGATGGCATTTTATGCACTTGCCTAACGAAAAGACTCTTCATTTCTCCAAAACCATTTTTACTGTGATTTTCTTGGTCCATTGCATACGAATTCCACACCACTTTGTCTGGATATGACTGGATGAAAACAGAAATATCCGGTTGTGTTTTGGATAACTCAATCCGAAATATTGTGAAAGCCTCTGTGTTTGTGCTTTCTGGATATTATCGATGGACTTTATTGTTTTGAATGTTTTTATCAGGGAAGACTTAATTTTTTACCGTTGAAACATTAATTGGTTCATCATGGGGACACCAGCTCCACACATTCGTATTTCTAGGGAGAAAGCTAGAGGAACTGCAGTAAACAAACATGATATTTCTGTTTGTATAGATGACATTTTATGCACTTGCCTAAAGAAAAGAATTTGCTTTTCTTCAAAACCATTTGTACTGTGATTTTATCAGTCTATTGCATATGGATTCCACACCACTTTGTCCGGATATGACTGGATGAAACCGGAAATATCCGGTTGTGTTTTGGCTAACTCAATCCCAGATATTGCTACAGCCTCTGAGTTTATGTTTTCTGGATATTATCAACGGACTTTATTGTTTTCTTTTTTTTTTTAATCGGGGAACACTTTATTTTGAGCTTGGAATCACTGCTTTGTTCCACATGGAGACACCAATTCTACACATTCTTGTACTCTAGTGAGAAATCTAGAGGAACTGCAGCAAAGAAAGATGATATTTCTCTTTGAATAGATGGTATTTTATAAACTTGCCTAACGAAAAGACTTTGCTTTTCTCCAAAACCATTTTGACTGTGATTTCCTCGATGCATTGCATACGAAATCCATGGCAGTTGGTCCGGATATGACTAGATGAAACCAGAAATATCCGGTTGTGTTTTGGCTAACTCAATCCCAGATATTGCTACAGCCTCTGTGTTTGTGTTTTCCGGATATTATTGATGGAGTTTATTGTTTTGAATGTTTTTATCAGGGAACATTTAATTTTGTACCGCTGAAACACTAATTGGTTCATCAAGGAGACTCCAGCTCTAACATTCGTATTTTCTAGGGAGAAAACTAGAGGAACTGCGGCAAACAAACATGATATTTCTGTTTGTATAGATGACATTTTATGCAGTTGCCTAAGGAAAAGACTTTGCTTTTCTCCAAAACCATTTTTACTGTGATTCTCTAAGTCCATTGCATACAAATTCCACCTCACATTGTCCGAATATGACTGGATGAAACCAGAAATATCCGGTTGTCTTTTGGCTAACTGACTCCGAATAATTGTGAAAGCCTCTGCGTTTGTGTTTTCTGGATATTATCGATGGACTTTATTGTTTTGAATGTTTTTATCAGGGAACATTTAATTTTGTACCGTTGAAACACTAATTTTTCATCAAAGGGACACCAGCTCTACACATTCATATTTTCTAGGGAGAAAGCTATAGGAAATGTGAAAAACAAATATGATATTTCTGTTTGTATAGATGACATTTTATGCACTTGCCTAACAAAAAGATATTTCTTTTCTCCAAAACCATTTTTACAGTGATTATCTCTTCCATTGCATACAGATTCCACACCACTTTTCCGGATATGACTGGTTGAAACCTGAAATATCCGGTTTTGTTTTGGCTAACTGAATTCAAAATATTGTGAAAGCCTCTGTGTTTCTGTTTTCTGGATATTATCGATGGACTTTATTGTTTTGAATGTTTTTATCAGGGAACATTTTATTTTGTGCTTGGAAACACTAATTGGTTTCACATGGAGACACCAGCTCTACACATTCGTATTTTCTAGGGAGAAAGCTAGAGGAAATGCGAAAAACAAACATGATATTTCTGTTTGTATCGATGACATTTTTTGCACTTATCTAAGGAAAAGACTTTGCTAATCTCCAAAATCATTTTTACTGTGATTCTCTCAGTCCATTGCATACGAATTCCACACCAGTTTGTCCGGATATGACTGGATGATACCAGAAATATCCGGTTGTGTTTTGGCTAACTCAATCCAAAATATGGTGAAATCCTCTGTGTTTGTGTTTTCTGGATTTTTTGAATGGATTTTATTTTTTGCAATGTTTTTTATCGGGGAACATTTAATTTTGTGCTTGGATACAGTAATTGGTTCCAGATGGAGACACCAGCTCTATGTATTCATATTATCTAGGGAGAAAGCTAGAGGAACTGTGGGAAACAAACATGATATTTCTGTTTGTATAGATGACATTTTATGCACTTGCCTAAAGAAAATACTTTGCTTGTCTCCAAAACCATTTTCACTGTGATTTTCTTGGTTCATTGCATACGAATTCCAAACCAGTTTGTCCAGATATCACTGGATGAAAACAGAAATATCCGGTTTTGTTTTGGCTAACTCAATCGGAATATTGTAAAATCCTCTGTGTTTGTGCACTTACCTAACAAAATGACTTTATCTTTCTCCAAAACCATTATTACTCTGATTTTCTCAGCCCGTTGCATACCAAATCCACACCACTTTGTCCAGTATGACTTGATGAGACCAGAAATATCCGGATGTGTTTTGGCTAACTCAATCCGAAATATTGTGAAAGCCTCTGTGTTTGTGTATTCCTGATATTATCTACGGACTTTATTTTTTTGGATGTTTTTTATCAGGGGACATTAAATTTTGTGCTTGGGAACACTAATTGGTTCCATATGGAGACACCAGCTCTACACATTCGTATTTTCTAGGGATAAAGCTAGAAGAACTGCGGCAAACAAACATATTTCTGTTTGTATAGATGACATTTTATGCACTTGCCTAACCAAAAGACTTTGCTTTTCTCCAAAACCATTTTTACTGTGATTCTCTCGGTCCATTGCATACGAATTCCACACTAGTTTACCGGATATGACTGGATGAAAGCAGAAATATCCAGTTTCGTTGTGCATTACTCAATCCCAGATATTGCTACAGCCTCTGTGTTTGTGATTTCTGAATATTAACAACGGACTTTATTGTTTTGAATGTTTTTTATCGGGGAACATTGTATTTTGAGCTTGGATACAGTAATTGGTTCCTCATGGAGAAACGAGCTCTACATATTCGTATTTTCTAGGGAGAAAGCTAGTGGAACTGCTGGAAACAAACATTATATTTCTGTTTGTATAGATGACATTTTATGCACTTGCCTAACGAAATGACTTTCCTTTGCTCCAAAACCATTTTTACTGTGATTTTCTGGGTCCATTGAATACGAACTCCACCCCACTTTGTCCGGATATGACTGGATGAAAGCAGAAATATCCTCTTTTGTTTTGGCTAACTCAATGTGAAATATTGCTTCAGCCTCTGGGTTTATGTCTCTGGATATTATCCATGGACTTTATTGTTTTGAATGTTTTTATCAGGGAACATTTCATTTTGTACCGTTGAATCACTAATTGGTTCATCATGGAACACCAGCTCTACACATTTGTATTTTCTAGGGAGAAAGTGAGAGGAACTGCGAAAAACAAACATGATATTTCTGTTTCTATAGATGACATTTTATGCACTTGCCTAACAAAAATAAGTTGCTTTTCTCCAAAATCATTTTATGTGATTTTCTCGGTCCATTGCAAATGAATTCCACAGCAGTTTGTCCGGATATGACTGGATGAAACCAGAAATATCCGGTTGTGGTTTGGCTAACTCCATCCCAGATATTGCTACAGCCTCTGTGTTTGTGTTTATTGGATATTAAGGACATGCTTTATATTTTTGAATGTTTTTGTCAGGGAACATTTAATTTTGTACCATAGATACACTAATTGGTTCCACATGGAGACACCAGCTCTACACATTCGTATTTTCTAGGGAGAAAGCTAGAGGAACTGTGGCAAACAAACATGATATTTCCGGTTGTATACATGACATTTTTTTGCACTTGTCTAAGGAAAAGACTTTTCTTTTCTCCAAAACCATTTTTACTGTGATTTTCTCGGTCCATTGCATACGAATTACACCCCACTTTGTCTGGATATTATGGATGAAACCAGAAATATCCGGTTTTGTTTTGGCTAACTCCATTACATATATTGCTACAGCCTCTGTGTTTGTGTTTTCAGAATATTATTGATGGAGTTTATTGTTTTCAATGGTTTTTATCAGTGAACATTTAATTTTGGTTTGGGAAACACTAATTGGTTCCACATGGAGACACCAGCTCTACACAATCGTATTTTATAGAGAGAAAGTAGAGGAAATGCGGCAAACATGATATTTTTGTTTGTATAGATGATATTTTATGCACTTGCCAATGAAAAGACATTGCTTTTCTACAAAACCATTTTTACTGTGATTTTCTCCATCGATTCCATACGAATTCCACTCCAATTTGTCTGGATATGACTGCATGTAACCAGAAATATCCTGTTGTGTTTTGGCTAACTCAATCCCAAATATTGCTACAGCCTCTGTGTTTGTGTTTTCTGGATATTATCGACGTGCTTTATTGTTTTGAATATTTTTATCAGGGAACATTTAATTTTCTTTTTTTTTAATTTATTTATTTATTTTTTTTTTGTCAGGCAGAGTGGACGGTGAGAGAGATACAGAGAGAAAGATCTTTCTTTTACCATTGGTTCACCCTCCAATGGCCGCCACGGTAGCGCGCTGCGACCGGCGCACCGCGCTGATCCGATGGCAGGAGCCAGGTGCTTATCCTGGTCTCCCATGGGGTGCAGAGCCCAAACACTTGGGCCATCCTCCACTGCACTCCCTGGCCACAGCAGAGAGCTGGCCTGGAAGAGGGGCAACCGGGACAGGATCGGTGCCCCGACCGGGACTAGAACCCGGTGTGCCGGCGCCGCAAGGCGGAGGATTAGCCTGTTGAGCCACGGCGCCGGCCCGGAACATTTAATTTTCTACCGTAGAAACATTAATAGGATCCACATGCAGACACCAGCTCTACACATTCGTATTTTTTAGGGAGAAAGCTAGAGGAACTGCGGCAAACAAACATGATATTTCTGTTTGTATAGATGACATTTTAAGCACTTGGCTAACGAAAAGACTTTGCTTTTCTCCACAACCATTTGTACTGTGATTTTCTCCGTCCATTGCATAAAAATTCCACACCAATTTGTCGGGTTATGACTGGATGAAACCAGAAATAAATGGTTTCGTTTTGGCTTACAATATCCGAGATATTGCTACAGCCTCAGTGTCTGTGTTTTCTGGATATTATCGACGTGCTTTATTGTTTTGAATGTTTTTATCACGGAACATTTAATTTTGTACAGTAGAAACACTAATTGGATCCACATGGAGACATCAGTCTACACATTCATATGTTCTAGGTAGAAAGCTAGAGGAACTGCGGGAAACAAACAGGATATTTCTGTTTGTATAGATGGCACTTTATGCACTTGCCTAACGAAGACTTTGCTTTTCTCCAAAACAATTTTACTGCTATTTTCTCGGTCCATTGCATACGAATTCCACACCACTTTGTCTAGATATGACTGGAATAAACCAGAAATATCCGGTTGTGTTTTGGCTAACTCCATCCCAGTTATTGCTACAGAGGCTGTGTTTGTGTTTTCTGCATATTATCGATGGACTTTATTCATTTGAATGTTTTTATCAGGGAACATTTAATTTTGTACCGTAGATACAAAAATTGGTTCCACATGGAGACACCAGCTCTATACATTCGTATTTTCTAGGGAGAAATCTAGAGGAACTGAGGAAAACAAACATGATACTTCTGTTTGTATAGATGACATTTTGTGCACTTGCCTAAAGAAAAGACTTTGCTTTTCTCCAAAACCAATTTTCCTGTGATTTTCTCTGTCCATTGCCTACGAATTCTACCCCATTTTTTCCAGATAGGACTGGATGAAACCAGAAATATCTGGTTTGTTTTGCCTTACTATATCCAGATATTGCTACAGCCTTTGTGTCGGTGTTTCTGCACATTATCGATGGATTTTATTGTTTTGAATGTTTTTTATCAGGGAACATTTAATTTGTAGCATAGAAACACTAATTGGTTCCACATGGAGACACCAGCTCTACACATTCGTATTTTCTAGGGAGAAATCTAGAGGAACTGAGGAAAACAAACATGATACTTCTGTTTGTATAGATGACATTTTGTGCACTTGCCTAAAGAAAAGACTTTGCTTTACTCCAAAACCAATTTTCCTGTGATTTTCTCTGTCCATTGCCTACGAATTCTACCCCATTTTTTCTGGATAGGACTGGATGAAACCAGAAATATCTGGTTTGTTTTGCCTTACTATATCCAGATATTGCTACAGCATTTGTGTCGGTGTTTTCTGCAAATTATCGATGGATTTTATTGTTTTGAATGTTTTTTATCAGGGAACATTTAATTTGTACCATAAAACACTAATTGGTTCCACATAGAGACACCAGCTCTACACACTCGTATTTTCTAGGGAGAAATCTAGAGGAACTGAGGAAAACAATCATGATATTTCTATTTGTATAGATGACATTTTATGCACTGGCCGAACGAAAAGACTTTGCTTTTTCTCCAAAACCAATTTTACTGTGATTTTCTGGGGCCATTGCATAGAATTCCATCCCGCTTTCTCCGGATATGACTGGATAAAACCAGAAATATCCGGTTGTGTTTTGGCTAACTCCATTCCAGATATTGCTACAGCCTCTGTGTTTGTGTTTTCAGGATATTGTCGATGGACTTTATTGTTTTGAATGTTTTTTATCAGGGAACATTTAATTTTGTGTCGTAGAAAAACAAATTGGTTCCAAATGGAGACACCAGCTCTACACATTCGTATTTTCTAGGGAGAAAGCTAGAGGAACTGCCGCAAACAAACATGATATTTCTGTTTGTATAGATGACATTTTATACACTTGCCTAACGAAAAGACTGCATTTCTCCAAAACCATTTTTACTGTTATTTTCTTGGTCCATTGCATACGAATTCCACACCACTTTGTCCGGATATGACTGGATGAAACCAGAAATACCTTTTTGTGTTTTTTCTTACTATATCCCACATATTGCTACAGCCTTAGTGTCTGTGTTTTCTGGATATTATCGATGGATTATACAGTTTTGAATGTTTTTATCTGTTAATATTTAATTTTGTTCTGGGAAACACTAATTGGTTCCACATGGAGACACCAGCTCTACACATTCGTATTTCTAGAGAGAAAGCTAGATGAACTGCAGCAAACAAACATGATATTGCTGTTTGTATAGATGACATATTATGCACTTGCCTAACAAAAAACTTTGCTTTTCTCCAATACCATTTTTACTGTGATTTTTTCGGTGCATTGTATGCGAATTCCATCACAATTTACCGGATATGACTGGATGAAACTACAAATAACCGGTTTTGTTGTGGCTAACTCAATCCGAAATATTGCTACAGCCTCTGTGTTTGTGTTTTCTGGATGTTATCAACGGACTTTATTTTTTTGAATGTTTTTATCAGGGAACATGTAATTTTGTGCTTGGAAACACTAATTGTTTCCACAAGGAGACACCAGCTCTACACATTTGTATTTTCTAGGAGGGAAGCTAGAGGAACTGCGGCAAACAAACATGATATTTCCGTTTGTATACATGACATTTTTTGCACTTGTCTAATGAAAAGACTTTGCTTTTTTTCCATAACCATTTTTACTGTGATTTTCTGGGTCCATTTCATACGAATTCCTCACCACTTTTTCCAGATATGACTGGATGAAACCAGAAATATCCGGTTGTGTTTTGGCGAACTCAATCCCAAATATTGCTACAGCAATTGTGTATGTGTTTTCTGGATATTATCAAAGGACTTTATGGTTTTGAATGTTTTTTATCAGGGAACATTTATTTGTACCGTAGATACAATAATTGGTTCCACAAGGAGAAACCAGCTCTACACATTCATATTTTCTAGCGAGAAAGCTAGAGGAACTGCCACAAACAAACATGATATTTCTGTTTGTATAGATGACATTTTATGCACTTGCCTAACGAAAATAAGTTGCTTTTCTCCAAAATCATTTTTACTGTGATTTTCTGGGTCCATTGCAAACGAATTCCACACGACTTTTTCCAGATATGACTGGATGAAACCAGAAATATCCGGTTGTGGTTTGGTTAACTCCATCCCAGATATTGCTACAGACTCTGTGTTTGTGTTTATTGGATATTAAGGACGTGCTTTATAGTTTTGAATGTTTTTGTCAGGGAACATTTAATTTTGTACCGTAGATACACTAATTGGTTCCACATGGAGACACCAGCTCTACACATTCGTGTTTTCTAGGGAGAAAGCTAGAGGAACTGCGGCAAACAATCATGATATTACTGTTTGTATAGATGATATTTTATGCACTTACCTAATGAAAAGACTTTGCTTTTCTCCAAAACCACTTTTACTGTGATTTTCTTGGTCCAGTGCATACGAATTCCAGAGCAGTTTGTATGGATATGACTGGATGAAACCGGAAATATCAGGTTTTACTTTGACTAACTCAATCACAGATATTGATACAGCCTATGTGTTTGTGTTTTCTGGATATTATCAACGGACTTTATGGTTTTTAATGTATTTTTATCAGGGAACTTTTAATTTTGTGCTTGGAAACACTAATTGGTTCAACATTTTGAAACAAGCTCTACACATTCGTATTTTCCTGGGAGAAAGCTAGAGGAACTGCGGCAAACAAACATGATATTTCTGTTTGTATAGATGACATTTTATGCACTTGCATAACGAATAAACTTTGCTTTCCTCCAAAACCATTTTTACTGTGATTTTCTCGGTCCATTACATACGAATTCCACACAAGTTTGTCCGGATATGACTGGATGAAATCAGAAATATCCGGTTGTGTTTTGGATAAGTCAATCCGAAATATTGTGAAAGCCTCTGTGTTTATGTTTTCTGGATATTATCCATGGACTTTATTGTTTCGAATGCTTTTATCAGGGAACATTCAATTTTTTACCGTAGAAACACTAACTGGTTCATCATGGGGACACCAGCTCTACACATTCGTATATTCTAAGGAGAAAGCTCTTGGAAGTGCGACAAACAAACATGACATTTCTGTTTGTATCGATGACATTTTATGCACTTGCCTAACGAAAAGACTTTGCTTTTCTCCAAAACCTTATTTACTGTGATTTTCTCAGTCCATTGCATACGAATTCCACACCAGTTTGTCTGGATATGACTGGATGAAACCGGAAATATCCAGTTTTGTTTTGGCTAATTCAATCCCAGATATTGCTACAGCCTCTATTTTTGTGTACTCCTGATATCATCCATGGACATTATTGTTTTGAATGTTTTTTATCAGGGAACATTTAATTTTGTGCTTGGAAACACTAATGGGTTCCAAATGGAGACACCAGCTCTACACATTTGTATTTTCCAGGGAGAAAGCTAGAGGAACTGCGGCAAACAAACATGATATTTCTGTTTGTATAGATGACATTTATGCACTTCGCAAACGAAAAGACTTTGTTTTTCTCCAAAACCATTTGTACTGTGATTTTCTCGGACCATTGTATACGAATTCCACACCAGTTTTTCCGGATATGACTGGAAGAAACCAGAAATATCCAGTTGCGTTTTGGCTAACTCAATCCCAGATATTGCTACAGCCTCTGTGTTTGTGTATTCCTGATTTTATCTATGGACTTTATTATTTTGAATGTTTGTTATCGGGGAACATTTAATTTTGGGCTTGGATACAGTAATTGGTTCCACCAGGAGACACCAGTTCTACACATTCGTATTTTCTAGGGAGAAAGCCAGAGGAACAGCGAGAAACAAACATGATATTTCTGTTTGTATAGATGACATTTTATGCACTTGCCTAACGAAAAGACTTTGCTTTTCTCCAAAACTAGTTATCTTGTGATTATCTCGGTCCATGGCATATGAATTCCACACCACTTTGTCCGGATATTACTGGATGAAACTTGAAATATCCGGTTTTGTTTTGGCTATCTCAATCCCAGCTATTGCTAGAGCCTCTGTGTTTTCTGAATATTATCAACGGACTTTATTGTTTTTAATTTTTTTTTCAGGGAACATTTCATTTTGTACCGTAGAAAAACTAATTGGTTCATCATGGGGACACCAGCTCTACACATTCGTATTCTCTAGGGAGAAAGCTAGAGGATCTGCGGCAAACAAACATGATATTTCTGTTTGTATACATGACATTTTATGCACTTGCCTAACTAAAGATTTTCTTTTCTCAAAAAGCATATTTACTGTGATTTTCTCGGTCTATTGCATACGAATTCCACCTCAGGATGCCTGGATATGATTGGATGAACCCTGAAATATCCGGTTGTGTTTTGGCTAACTCAATCCCAGATATTGCTACAGCCTCTGTGTTTGTGTTTTCCAGATATTATGGACAGAATTTATGCTTTTGAATGTTTTTCTTCAGTGAACATTTAATTTTTACAGTAGATACACTAATTGGTTCCACATGGAGACACCAGCTTTACACATTCGTGTTTTCTAGGGAGAAAGCTAGAGGAACTGCGGCAAACAAACATGATATTTTTGTGTGTATAGAGGACATTTTATGCACTGTCTGATGGAAAAATCTTTGCTTTTCACCAAATCCATTTTTACTGTGATTTTCTCGGTCCATTACATACAAATTCCACACCAGTTTGTCAGTATATGACTGGATGAAACCAGAAATATCTGGTGGTGTTGTGGCTTACTATATCCAAGATATTGCTACAGCCTCAATGTCTGAGTTTTCTGGATATTATCAATGGACTTTATTGTTTTGAATGTTTTTTATCAGGGAACATTTAATTTTGTGCTTGGAAACAATAATGGGTTCCACATGGAGACTCTAGCTCTATACATTCGTATTTTCTAGGGATTAAGCAAGAGGAACTGCAGCAAACAAACATAATATTTCTGTTTGAATAGAAGACATTTTATGCACTTGGCTAACGAAAAGACTTTGCTTTTCTCAAATACCATTTTTACTGTGATTTCTCGGTCTATTGCACATGAATTCCACCCCACTTAACCGGATATGACTGGATGAAACCAGAAATATCCGGTTGCGTTTTGTCTAACTCCATCCCAGATATTGCTACAGCCTCTGTGTGTGTGATTTCTGGATATTATCGATGGACTTTATTGTTTTGAATGTTTTTATCAGGGAACATTTAATTTGTAGCATAAAACACTAATTGGTTCCACATGGAGACTCCTTCTCTACACATTCGTATTTTCTAGGGAGAAAGCTAGAGGAACTGTGGAAAACAAACATGATATTTCTGTTTGTATCGATGACATTTTATGCACTTTCCTAACGAAAAGACTTTGCTTTTCTCCAAAACCATTTTTACTGTGATTTTCTCGGTCCATTACTTATGAATTCCACACCACTTTGTCCGGATATGACTGGATGAAACCGGAAATATCCTGTTGTGTTGTGGCTTACTATATCTCAGATATTACTACAGCCTCAGTGTATGAGTTTTCTGGATATTTTCAATGGACTTTATTGTTTTGAACATTTTTATCGGGGACCATTTAATTTTGTGCTGGGAAACACGAATTGGTTCCACATGCAGACACCAGCTCTACACATTCGTATTTTCTAGCGAGAAAGCGAGAGCAACTGCGGCAAACTAACACGATATTTCTGTTTGTATAGATGACATTTTATGCACCTGCCTAAAGAAAAGACTTTGCTATTCCCCAATATCATTTTTACTGTGATTTTCTTGGTCCATTACAAACGATTTCCACACCACTTTGTCCGGAAATGACTGGATGAAACCTGAAATATCCAGTTTTGTTTTGGTTAACTCAATCCCAGATATTGCTACAGCCTCTGTGTTTGTGTTTTCTGGATATTATCGATGGACTTTATTGTTTTGAATGCTTTTTATCAGGGAACATTTAATTTTGTACCGTAGAAACACTAATTGGTTCCACAAGGTGACACCAGTCTACACATTTGTATTTTCTAGGGAGAAAGCTAGATGAACTGCGGCAAATAAACATGATATTTCTGTTTGTATAGATGACATTTTATGCACCTACCTACTGAAACGACTTTGCTTTTCTCCAAAACCATTTTTACTGTGATTTTCTCGGTCCATTACATCCGAATTCCACCAAACTTTGTCTGGATATGATTGGATGAAACCAAAAGTATCCGGTTGTGTTTTGGGTAACTCAATCCCAGATATTGCTACAGCCTCAGTGTTTGTGTTTTCTGGATATTATCGATGGACTTTATTGTTTTGAATGCTTTTTTATCAGGGAACATTTAATTTTGTGCTGGGAAACACTAATTATTCCACATGGAGACACCAGCTCAACACATTAGTGTTTTCTAGGGAGAAATCTAGAGGAAATGAGGAAAACAAACATGATATTTCTGTTTGTATAGATGATATTTTGTGCACTTGCCTAAAGAAAAGACTTTGCTTTTTTTCCAAAACCATTTTTACTGTGATTTTCTCGGTCTATTGCACACGAATTCCACCCCATTTTGTCCACATATGACTTGATGAAACCAGAAATATCTGGTTTTGTTGTGGCTAACTCAATCCCAGAAATTGCTACAGCCTCAGTGTTTGTGTTTTCTGGATATTATCGATGGACTTTATTGTTTTGAATGTTTTTTATCAGGGAACATTTAATTTGTAGCATAGAAACACTAATTGGTTCCACAAGGTGACACCAGTCTACACATTCGTATTTTCTAGGGAGAATGCTTGAGGAACGGTGGCAAACGAACATGATATTTCTGTTTGTATAGATGACATTTTATTCACTTGGCGAAGGAAACGTCTTTGCTTTTCTCCAAAATCATTTTTACTGTGATTTTCTCGGTACATTACAAACGATTTCCACACCACTTTGTCCGGATATGCCTGGGTGAAACCAGAAATATCCGGTTGTGTTTTGGCTAACTCAATCCCAGATATTGCTACAGCCTCTGTGTTGGTGTTTTCTGGATTTTTTCGTTGTGCTTTATAGTTTTGAATGTTTTTATCAGGGAACATTTTATTTTGTACCATAGAAACACTAATTGGTTCCGTAGGCAGACACCAGCTCTACATATTCGTATTTTCTAGGAGAAAGCTAGAGGAAATGCGGCAAACAAAAATGATATTTCTGTTTGTATAGATGACATTTTTTGCACCTAGCTACTGAAACGACTTTGCTTTTCTCCAAAACCACTTTTACTGTGATTTTCTCCGTCCATTGCATACAAATTCCACATCACTTTGTCTGGATATGACTGGATGAAACCAGAAATATCCGGTTTTGTTTTGGCTAACTCAATCCCAGATATTTCTACAGCCTCTGTGTGTGTGATTTCTGGATATTATCAATGGACTGGATGGTTTTGAATGTTTTTTATCAGGGAACATTTAATTTTGTGCTGGGAAACACTAATTGGTTCCACATGGGGACACCAGCGCTACACATTCGTATTTTCTAGGGAGAAAGCTAGAGGAACTGAGGAAAACAAACATGATATTTCTGTTTGTATCGATGACATTTTATGCACTTTCCTAACAAAAAGACTGCTTTTCTCCAAAACCATTTTTACTGTGATTTTCTCGGTCCATTACTTATGAATTCCACAGCACTTTGTCCGGATATGACTGGATGAAACCGGAAATATCCTGTTGTGTTGTGGCTTACTATATCTCAGATATTACTACAGCCTCAGTGTATGAGTTTTCTGGATATTTTCAATGGACTTTATTGTTTTGAACATTTTTATCGGGGACCATTTAATTTTGTGCTGGGAAACACGAATTGGTTCCACATGCAGACACCAGCTCTACACATTCGTATTTTCTAGTGAGAAAGCGAGAGCAACTGCGGCAAACAACCACGATATTTCTGTTTGTATAGATGACATTTTATGCACCTGCCTAAAGAAAAGACTTTGCTTTTCCCCAATATCATTTTTACTGTGATTTTCTTGGTCCATTACAAACGATTTCCACACCACTTTGTCCGGAAATGACTGGATGAAACCTGAAATATCCAGTTGTGTTTTGGTTAACTCAATCCCAGATATTGCTACAGCCTCTGTGTTTGTGTTTTCTGGATTTTATCGATGTGCTTTATTTTTTGGAATGTTTTTATCTGGGAACATTTAATTTTGTACCGTAGAAACACTAATTGGTTCCACAAGGAGACACCAGTCTACACATTCGTATTTTCTAGGGAGAAAGCTAGATGAACTGCGGCAAATAAACATGATATTTCTGTTTGTATAGATGACATTTTATGCACCTACCTACTGAAACGACTTTGCTTTTCTCCAAAACCATTTTTACTGTGATTTTCTCGGTCCATTACATCCGAATTCCACCAAACTTTGTCTGGATATGATTGGATGAAAAAAAATTATCCGGTTGTGTTTTGGGTAACTCAATCCCAGATATTGCTACAGCCTCAGTGTTTGTGTTTTCTGGATATTATCGATGGACTTTTTTGTTTTGAATGCTTTTTTATCAGAGAACATTTAATTTTGTGCTGGGAAACACTAATTATTCCACATGGAGACACCAGCTCTACATATTCGTATTTTCTAGGGAGAAATCTAGAGGAAATGAGGCAAACGAACATGATATTTCTGTTTGTATAGATGACATTTTGTGCACTTGCCTAAAGAAAATACTTTGCTTTTATCCAAAACCATTTGTACTGTGATTTCCTCCGTCCATTGCATACGAATTCCACACCACTTTGTCCGGATATGCCTGGATGAAACCAGAAATATCCGGTTGTGTTTTGGCTAACTCAATCCTGGATATTGTGAAAGTCTCTGTGTTTGTGTTTTCTGGATATTATCGACGTGCTTTAATCCCAGTTATTGCTACAGCCTCTGTGTTGGTGTTTTCTGGATTTTTTCGTTGTGCTTTATTGTTTTGAATATTTTTATCAGGGAACATTTAATTTTGTATCGTAGAAACACTAATTGGTTCCACATGGAGACCCCAGCTCTACATATTCTTATTTTCTAGGGCCAAAGCATGAGTAACTGCGGCAAACAAACATGATATTTCCGTTAGTTTCGATGACATTTTATGCACTTGCCTAACAAAAAGACTTCACTTTTCTCCAAAACCATTTTTACTGTGATTTTCTCGGTCCATTGCATACGAATTCAACACCAGTTTGTCCAAATATGACTATATGAAACCGGAAATATCTGGTTGTGTTTTGGCTAACTCAATCTGAAATATTATGAAACCCTCTGTTTTTGTGTTTTCCGGATATTATCGATGGACTTTATGGTTCTGAATGTTTCTGAGCAGGGAACATTTAATTATGAGCTTGGATACACTAATTGGTTTCAAATGGAGACACCAGCTCTATATATTTGTATTTTCTAGGGAGAAACGTAGAGGAACTGCGGCAAACAAACATGATATTTCTGTTTGTATAGATGAAATTTTATGCACTTGCCTAACGTAAAGACCTTGCTTTTCTCCAAAACCATTTTTACTGTGATTTCTCTGTCCATTGCATACGAATTCCACACCACTTTGTCCAGATATGACTGGATGAAACTAGAAATATCCGGTTGTTTTTGCCTAACTCAATCCAAAATATAGTGGAAGCCTCTGAGTTTGTGTTTTCTGATATTATCGATGGACTTTATTGTTTTGAATGTTTTATCTGGGAACATTTAATTTTGCACCGTAGAAACTCCAATTGGATCATCATGGGGGCACCTGCTCTACACATTTGTATTTTCTATGGAGAAAGCTAGAGGAACTGCGGCAAACAAACATGATATTTCTGTTTGTATAGATGACATTTTATGCACTTGCCTAAGGAAAAGACTTTGCTTTTCTGCAAAACCATTTTTACTGTGATTTTCTCGGTCCATTGCATATGAATTCCACACCTCTTTGTCCAGATATGACTGGATGAAACAGGAAATATCCAGTTGTGTTTTGGCTACCTCAATTCCAAAATCTGTGAAAGTCTCTGTGTTTGTGTTTTTTGTATATTATAGATGGACTTTATCTTTTTTAGTATTTTTATCAGGGAACATTTAATTTTGTACCGTAAAAACACTAATTGGTTCATCATGGGGACACCAGCTCTACAGATTCCTATTTTCTACGGAGAAAGCTAGAGGAACTGTGGCAAACATACATGATATTTCTGTTTGTATAGATGACAATTTATGTACTTACCTAACGAAAAGACTTTGCTTTTCGCCAAAATCATTTTTACTGTGATTTTCTCGGTCCATTGCATATGAATTCCACACCACTTTATCCGGATATGGCTGTTGAAACCGGAGATATCTGGTTTTGTTTTGTCTACCTCAATCCCACATAAGCTATAGCCTCTGTGTTTGTGTTTTCCGGATATTATCAATGGACTTTATTGATTTGAATGTTTTTTTATCTGGGAACATTTGATTTTGAGCTTAGATACACTATGTGGTTCCACATGGAGACACCAGCTCTACACATTCGTATTTTCTAGGGAGAAAGCTAGAGGAACTGCAGCAAACAAACATGATATTTCTGTTTGCATAGATGACATTTTATGCACTTGCCTAACGAAACGACTTTGCTTTTCTCCAAAACCATTTGTACTGTGATTTTCTCGGTTAATTGTATACAAATTCCACACCAGGTTGTCCGGGTATGACTGGATGAAACCGGAAGTATCCGGTTATGTTTTGGCTAACTGAATCCGAAATATTGTGAAAGCCTCTGTGTTTGTGTTTTCGGATATTATCGATGGACTTTATTGTTTGAATGTTTTATCTGGGAACATTTAATTTTGTACTGTAGAAACAATAATTCGTTCATCATGGGGATACCAGCTCTACACATTCGTATTTTCTAGGGAGAAAGCTGGAAGAACTGCAGCAAGGAAACATGATATTTCTGTTTGTATAGATGACATTTTATGCACTTGCCTATCGAAAAGACTTTGCTTTTCTCCAAAACAATTTTTACTATGTTTTTATCGGTCCATTGCATAGGAATTCCACACCAGTTTGTCCAGATATGACTGGATGAAACCGGAAATATCTGGTTCTGTTTTGGCTAACTCAATCAAAATAATAATAAAGCCTCTGTGTTTTTGTTTTCTGGATATTATCGATGGAATATATGGTTTTGAATGTTTTTTAGCGGGGAACATTTAGTTTTGAGCTTAGATACACTAATTGGTTTCACATGGAGACACCAGCTCTACATATTTGTATTTTCTAAGGAGAAACCTAGAGGAACTGCGGCAAACAAACATGATATTTCTGTTTGTATCGATGAAATTTTATGCACTTGCCTAACGAAAAGACCTTGCTTTTCTCCAAAACCATTTTTACTGTGATTTTCTCGTTCCATTGCATACGAATTCCACACCAGTTTGTCCGGATATGACTGGATCTAACTGGAAATATCTGGTTGTGTTTGGCTAACTCAATCCGAAATAAAGCCTCTGTGTTTGTGTTTTCGGATATTATCGATGGACTTTATGGTTCTCAATTTTTTATCAGGGGACATTTAATTTTGCACCATAAAAACACTAATTGGGTCATCATGGGGGCACCAGCTCTACACATTTTTATTTTCTATGGAGAATGTTAGAGGAACTGCGGCAAACAAACATGATATTTCTGTTTGTATAGATGACATTTTATGCACTTGCCTAAGGAAATGACTTTGCTTTTCTGCAAAACCATTTTTACTGTGATTTTCTCGGTCCCTTGCATATGAATTCCACACCAGTTTGTCCGGATATGACTGGATGAAACCGGAAATATCCGGTTGTGTTTTGTCTAACTCAATCCGAAATATTTCTACAGCCTCTGTGTTTGTGTTTTCCGGATATTATCAATGGACTTTATTGTTTTGAATGTTTTTTATCGGGAAACATTTAATTTTGAGCTTTGATACACTTATTGGTTCTACATGCAGACACCAGCTCTATATATTTGTATTTTCTAGGGAGAAAGCTAGAGGAACTGCTGCAAACAAACATGATATTTCTGTTTCTATAGATGACATTTTATGCACTTGCCTAACGAAAAGACTGCATTTCTCCAAAACCATTTTTAGTGTGATTTTCTCAGTCCATTGCATACAAATTCCACACCAGTTTGTCCATATATGACTGGATGAAACCGGAAATATCCGGTTGTTTTTTTTTAATTAAACTTTTATTTAATGAATATAAATTTCCAAAGTACAGCTTATGGGTTACAATGGCTTCCCCCTCCCAAAACTTTCCTCCCACGCACAACCCTCCCCCCTCCCGCTCCCTCTCGCCTTCCTATCACATCATGATTCATTTTCAATTCTCTTTATATACAAAAGATCAGTTTTGTATATATTAGGTAACGATTTCAACAGTTTTCCCCCATATAGCAACACAAAGTGAAAGAATAAAAAATACTGTTTGAGTACTAGTTATAGCTTTAAATAAAAGTGTACAGCACATTAGACAGTGATCCTACATAATATTTTTTAAATTAATTAATATTCTATGCCATTTCCAATTTAACACCAGGGTTTTTTTTTTATTTCCAATTATCTTTATATACAGAAGATCGATTCAGTATGTAATTAGTAAAGATCTCATCAGTGTGTACCCACGCAGAAACACAAAGTGTAAAAATACTGCTTCAGTACTAGTTATAGCATCACTGCACATTAGACAACACATTAAGGACAGATCCCACATGGGATGTAAGTACACAGTGACTTCTGTTGCTGACTTAACAATTTGACACTCCTGTTGAAGGCGTCAGTAATCTCCCTAGGCTCTCGTCATGAGTTGCCAGGGCTATGGAAGCCTTTAGAGTTCGCTGACTTTGATCTTATTCCGATAGGGTCACAGTCAAAGTGGAAGTTCTCTCCTCCCTTCAGAGAAAGGTACCTCCTTCTTTGATGGCCCTGTTCTTTCCATTGGGATCTCACTAACAGTGATCTTTCATTTAGGTCTTCTTCTTTTTTTTCTTTTCCATGGTATCTTGGCTTTCCATGCCTACAATACTCTCATGGGCTCTTCAGCCGGATCCGAATGCCTTAAGGGCTGATTCTGAGGCCAGAGTGTTGTTTAGGACATCTGCCATTCTATGAGTCTGCTGTGTATCCCACTTCCCATGCTGGATCTTTCTCTCCCTTTTTGATTCTATCAGTTAGTATTAGCAGACACTTGTCTTGTTTGTGTGATCCCTTTGATTTTTAGACCTATCTAAGCCATCGAATGTGAACTGAAATTGATCACTTGGACTAGTGAGATGGCATTGGTACATGCCACCTTGATGGGATTGTATTGGAATCCCCTGGCACATTTCTAACTCCATCATTTGGGGCAAGACTGATTGTGCATGTCCCAAATTGTGCATCTCCTCCCTCTCTTTTTCCACTCTGAAATTTAACAGGGATCACTTTTCAGTTAGAATTTAAACACCTAAGAATAATTGTGTGTTATTTACAGAGTTCAACCACTAGTACTAGAACAACAACAACAACAACAACAACAAATACTAAAAAGGATAAAGTATTACATTGTACATTTAGAGTCAGGACAAAAGCTGATCAGGTCATTGTTTCTTATAGTGTCCATTTCACTTCAACAGGTTTTCCCTTTGGTGCTCAGTTGTCGCCGATCAGGGAAAACAAATGATATTTGTCTCTTTGGGACTGGCTTAATTCACTCAGCATGATGCTTTCCAGATCCTTCCATCTTGTTGCAAATGACTGGGTTTCATTGTTCCTTACTGCTGTATAGTATTCTATGGAGTACACGTCCCATAATTTCTTTATCCAGTCTAATGTTGATGGGCATTTGGGTTGGTTCCAGGTCTTAGCTATTGTGAATTGAGCTGCAATAAACATTAATGTGCAGATGGCTTTTTTATTAGCCAAATTAATTTCCTTTGGGTAAATTCCAAGGAGTGGGATGGCTGGGTTGTATGGTAGGGTTATGTTCAGGTTTCTGAGGAATCTCCAGACAGACTTCCATAGTGGCTTAACCAGTTTGCATTCCCACCAACAGTGGGTTAGTGTCCCTTTTTCACCACATCCTCTCCAGCATCTATTGTTGGTAGATTTCTGGATGTGAGCCATTCTCACCGGGGTGAGGTGAAACCTCATTGTGGTTTTGATTTGCATTTCTCTGATTGCTAGTGATCTTGAACATTTTTTCATGTGTCTGTTGGCCATTTGGATTTCCTCTTTTGAAAAATGTCTATTGAGGTCCTTGGCCCATCTCTTCTGTGGGTTGTTTGTTCTGTTGTTGTGGATTTTCTTGATTTCTTTGTAGATTCTGGTTATCAACCCTTTATCTGTAGTATAGTTTGCAAATATTTTTCCCATTCTGTCGGTTGCCTCTTCACTTTCTTGACTGTTTCTTTTGAAGTACAGAAACTTCTCAATTTGATGCAATCCCAAATGTTAATTTTGGTTTTGACTGCCTGTGCTTCCAGGTTCTTTTCCAAGAAGTCTTTGCCAGTACCTATATCTTGCGGGGTTTCTCCAATGCTCTCTAATAATTTGATGGTTTCAGGTCATAGATTTAAGTCTTTAATCCACGTTGAGTGAATTTTTGTCTAAGGTGAATGGTATGGGTCTTGCTTCAAGCTTCTGCACATGGAAATCCAATTTTCCCCGCACCATTTATTGAATAGACTGTCCTTATTCCAGGGATTAGTTTTGGATCTTTGATCAAACATAAGTTGGCTGTAGATGTTTGGATTGATTTCTGGTGTTTCTATTCTGTTCCATTGGTCTATCCATCTGTTTCTGTACCAGTACCATGCTGTTTTGATGACAACTGCCCTGTAGTATGCCTTGAAATCTGGTATTGTGATGCTTTCGGCTTTGTTTTTTGTTGTACAGGATTGCTTTGGCTATTCGAGGTCTTCTGTGTCTCCATATGAATTTCAGCATCATTTTTTCCAGATCTGAGAAGAAGGTCTTCGGGATCTTGATGGGTATTGCATTGAATGTATAAATTGCTTTTGGGAGAATAGACATTTTGATGATATTGATTCTTCCAATCCATGAGCATGGAAGATTTCTCCATTTTTTGGTATCCTATTCTATTTCTTTCTTTAAGGTTTTGTAGTTTTCATCGTAGAGACCTTTAACGTCCTTGGTTAAGTTTATTCCAAGGTATTTGATTGTTTTTGTAGCTATTGTGAATGGGATTGATCTTAGCAGTTCTTCCTCAGCCGTGGCATTGCCTGTGTATACAAAGGCTGTTGATTTTTGTGGATTGATTTTATATCCTGCTACTTTGCCAAACTCTTCGATGAGTTCCAGTAGTCTCTTAGTAGAGTTCTTTGGGTCCCCTAAATAAAGAATCCTATCATCTGCAAAGAGGGATAGTTTGAGTTCTTCCCTCCCGATTTGTATCCCTTTAATTTCTTTTTCTTGCCTGATAGCTCTGGCCAAAACTTCCAGAACTATATTGAATAGCAGTGGTGAGAGTGGGCATCCCTGTCTGGTACCAGATCTCAGTGGAAATGCTTCCAACTTTTCCCCATTCAATAGGATATTGGCTGTGGGCTTTTCATATATTGCTTTGATTGTATTGAGGAATGTTCCTTCTATACCCAGTTTGCTTAGAGTTTTCATCATGAAAGGGTGTTGTATTTTATCAAATGCTTTCTCTGCGTCTATTGAGAGAATCATATGGTTTTTCTTCTGCAGCCTGTTAATGTAGTGTATTATGTTGATTGTTTTGCGGATGTTGAACCATCCTTGCATACCAGGGATAAATCCCACTTGGTCTGGGTGGATGATCTTTCTGATGTGTTGTTGCATTCTATTGGCCAGAATTTTTTTTTTAAATTTTTGACAGGCAGAGTGGACAGTGAGAGAGAGACAGAGAGAAAGGTCTTCCTTTTGCCGTTGGTTCACCCTCCAATGGCCGCCGCGCTAGCGCGCTGCGGCCGGCGCACCGCGCTGATCCGATGGCAGGAGCCAGGTGCTTATCCTGGTCTCCCATGGGGTGCAGGGCCCAAGGACTTGGGCCATCCTCCACTGCACTCCCTGGCCACAGCAGAGAGCTGGCCTGGAAGAGGGGCAACCAGGACAGGATCGGTGCCCCGACTGGGACTAGAACCCGGTGTGCCGGCGCCGCAAGGCGGAGGATTAGCCTAGTGAGCCGCGGCGCCAGCCAATTGGCCAGAATTTTATTGAGTATTTTTGCATCCATGTTCATCAGGGATATTGGTCTGTAATTCTCTTTCAATGTTGCATCTTTTTCCGGCTTAGGAATTAAGGTAATCCTGGCTTCATAGAAAGAATTTGGGAGGATTCCCTCTTTTTCGATTGTTCTGAATAGTTTGAGAAGAATTGGAGTTAGTTCTTCTCTAAGTGTCTGGTAGAACTCAGCAGTGAATCCATCTGGTCCTGGGCTTTTCTTTGTTGGGAGGGCCTTTATTACTGCTTCAATTTCTGTCTCAGTTATGGGTCTGTTTAGGTTTCCTATGTCTTCCTGGCTCAATTTAGGGAGGTTTTATGTGTCCAAGAATCTGTCCATTTCTGATAGATTTCCCTGTTTGCTGGCATACAAGTCCTTGTAGTAATTTCTGATGATTCTTTTTATTTCTGTGGTGTTTGTTGTTATGTTTCCTTTTTCATCTCTGATCCTATTGATTTGGGTCTTTTCTCTTCTTTTTTTAGTTAGTTGGGCCAATGGGGTGTCAATTTTGTTTATTTTTTCAAAAAACCAGCTCCTCGTTTGGCAGATTTTTTGTAATGGTTTTTTGGATTCAATCCTGTTGATTTCTTCTTTGATTTTAATTATTTCCCTTCTCCTACTGGGTTTGGGTTTGGTTTGCTGCAGATTTTCTAGATCCTTGAGATGACTTGAAAGCTCATCTATTTGGTGCCTCTCCAATTTCTTGATGTAGGCACCTATTGATATAAATTTTCCTCTTAACACTGCTTTTGTTGTATCCCACAGGTTTTGGTATGTTGTGCTGTTATCCTCATTTACTTCCAGAAAATTTTTATTTCTCTCTTAATTTCTTCTATGACCCATTTTTCATTCAGGAGCATGTTGTTCAATCTCCATGTGTTTGCACGTGCTCTGGGGATTCCCGAGTTGCTAATTTCCAATTTCATTCCTTTGTGGTCTGAGAAGTTGCATGGTATGATTCTAATTCTTTTGAAATTGCTTAGACTTGCTTTATGGCCTAGTATGTGGTCAATCCTAGAGAGGGTTCCATATACTGCTGAGAAGAATGTAAAGTCCTTAGATATAGGATGAAATGTTCTGTAGATATCTGTTAGATCCATTTGGGCTATAGTGTCATTTAAATCTGCTGTCTCCTTGTTGATCTTCTGTCCTGTTGATCTGTCTATCTCTGAGAGTGGAGTATTGAAGTTCCCCCAGTACTATTGTATTGGGGTCTAAGTCTCCCTTTAAGTCCCTTAACAAGTATTTTAAATAAGCTGGTGCCCTGGGATTAGGTGCATATACATTGATAATTGTTATATCTTCCTGTTGAATGGATCCCTTAATCATTAAATAGTGCCCCTCTTTGTCTCTCCTGACAGTTTTTGTGGTAAAGTTTATGTTGTCCGATATTAAGATGGCTACGCCCGCTCTCTTTTCATTTCTGTTGACATGGTATATCTTTTTCCAGCCTTTCACTTTCAGTCTGTATGCATCATTGTTGGAAAGATGAGGTTCTTGTAAGCAGCAAAAAAATGGGTTTTGTTCCTTAACCCAATCAGCCAATCGGTGTCTTTTAACTGGACAGTTCAAGCCATTAACATTCAATGTGACTATTGAGAAGGAGTAACTTTGCCCTGCCATTTGCCAAACATATTTTCTAATATCTGGTTTGAGATTCCTGTGATCTTTTGCTGTGAGGTTTCCTTCCTTTATCTTCCTTCCTATTGGTTACCGTGTTTCTGTGTTTCTGTATGTAACACATCTTTAAGCATCTTTTGCAGGGCTGGACGAGTGGTGACAAGTTCTTTCAATTTCTGTTTGCTGTGAAAGGTCTTTATTTCACCTTCATTCACAAATGAGAGCTTTGCAGGATATAATATTCTGGGCTGGCAGTTTTTCTCTCTTAGTACCTGGGCTATATCTCGCCATTCTCTCCTGGCTTGTAACGTTTCTGATGAGAAGTCAGCTGTAAGTCTAATTGGAGATCCTCTGAGAGTAATCTGGCGTTTCTCTCTTGCACATTTTAGGATCTTTTCTTTGTGTTTCACTGTGGTGAGTTTGATTACGACGTGCCGTGGTGAGGATCTCTTTTGATCATGTTTATTAGGGGTTCTATGAGCTTCCTGTACTAGGATGTCTCTGTCCTTCTCCAAACCTGGGAAATTTTCTGCTAGTATCTCACGAAAAAGGCCTTCTAATCCTTTCTCCCTTTCCATGCCTTCAGGAACTCCTAGAACCCGAATGTTGGGTTTTTTAATAGTATCCTGTAGATTCCTGACAGTATTTTTCAGATTTCTGATTTCTTCTTCTTTTCTTTGATTTGACTGTTTCCTTTCCTGTGCTCTGTCTTCTAATTCCGATATTCTCTCTTCTGCTTCACCCATTCTGTTTTTAAGGCTCTCTAATGTGTTTGCCATTTGATCTATTGAGTTCTTCATTTCCTTGTGGTTTTTTGTCACTATCTCAGTTTCCTGTTCTACTAGTTGTTTCATTTCATTTTGATTCCTCCTTAATATTTCATTTTCACGAGAGATTTTCTATCTTGTCCATTAAGGATTTCTGTAGTTCAAGAATTTGTTTTTGAGAACTTCTTAATGTTCTTATCAATTTTTTTGAGATCTGCTTCTTGCATTTCCTCTATCTCTTCATCTTCATAATCTTGCATTGGCGTGTCTTGTTCACTTGGGGGCGTCATAGTGTCTTCCTTGCTCTTGTTACCTCAGCTTCTATGTTTGTTGTTTGGCATGTTGGAGATAATTTATGGTTTTTTTTTTTTTTTTTTTTTTTTTGCTGTGGTTTTTTTTTTCTCGTTATACTATTCCTCTAAGTGAGCTGTCTGCTTTGTTGGAGCCTTAGGGGCTGTGATGGGTGTGGCCAGAGAGCAATGCTCGATTCTTCAGGTTTAAGGCTGTGTAAATAAACACTCTCCCAGATTGCTCACTCACTTGCTCCTTGCTGGCTCGCTCTCTCTCTCTCTCTTTTTTTTTCTGACTCAGTTGGGAGTGGAGTTGAGGGTAGTTGAAATCTGGCCTCTGTGAGTATTTGTTTGATCTACCCCTGGGACCACACAAAGAGTTTATGCAGCCCTCAATGTGTTCTTGAGTTTTGCTAAAGTTACTGAGTTTGGCTGCGCTTTACATATGTAAAATCGTGGTGCTCTTTGTTTTCTTGGTGGGTGAAGGGAGAGGCCTCTGTTCCCCCCCTCCCAATGTCTCAGGTTTCTGAGGTCTTACCCTCCTCCGTTCGTTCCCGCGCTGGCGAGATTCTGTGGCTCCACTCCTGCCGCTCGGCTCCTCTCCCGCCGCTCAGCTTCTCTCCCGCCGCTCGGCTCCTCTCCCGCCGCTCGGCTCCTCTCCTGCCGCTCGGCTCCTCTCCCGCCGCTGGGATCGTCTCCCATGGTTGGTTTTCCAAGTGGTGGGCTCCCTGTAAGTCGTCTGTGTCACATCCACTGGATCCGGAAGCGTTTCCTCTGCAGTTTTTTTCTTGAGTCTTTTCCTGAGGCTACAGTAATTCCACTTTTATGAAACTATATTTTCCCAAACTAAGGCGCACGTCCTCACTATCCGCCAACTTGGCTCCACCCCCCGGTTGTGTTTTGGCTATCTCATTCCAGATATTGCTGCAGCATCTGTGTTTCTGTTTTCTGGATATCATCAACGGACTTTATTGTTTTGAATGTTTTTTATCGGGGAACCTTATATTTTGAGCTTAGATACACTAATTGGTTCCACATGGAGACACCAGCTCTACACATTCTTATTTTTTAGGGAGAAAGCTAGAGGATCTGTGGCAAACAAACATGATATTTCTGTTTGTATCGATGACATTTTATGCACTTGCCTAACAAAAAGACTTTGCTTTTCTCCAAAACCATTTTTACTGTGATAATCTCGGTCCATTGCATACGAATTCCACACCAGTTTGCCGGGATATGACTGGATGAAACCGGAAATATCCATTTGTGTTTTGGCTAACTCAATCCCTGATATTGCTACAGCTTCTGTGTTTCTGTTTTCCGGATATTATCAACGGACATTATTGTTTTCAAAGTTTTTTATCGGGGAACATTGAATTTTGAGCTTAGATACTCTAATTGGTTCCACAGGGAGACACCAGCTCTACATACTTTTCTAGAAACAAAGGTAGAGGAACTGCGGCAAACAAACATGATATTTCTGTTTGTATCGATGACATTTTATGCACTTGCCTAACAAAAAGACATTGCTTTTCTCCAAAACCATTTTTACTCTGATTTTCTCGGTCCATTGCATACGAATTCCAAAGCACTTTTTCCTGATATGCCTGGATGAAACCAGAAATATCTGCTTCTGTTTTGGCTAACTCAATCCCAGATATTGCTACAACCTCTGTTTTTGTGTTTTCTGCATAATATCGATGGACTTTATTGTTTTGAATGTTTTTTATCAGGTAACATTTAATTTTGTGCTTGGAAACATTAAATGGTTCACATGGAGACACAAGCTCTACACATTCGTATTTTCTAGGGAGAAATGTAGAGGAACGGTGACAAACAAACATGATATTTCTGTTGCATAGATGACATTTTATGCATGTGCCTAACGAAAAGACTTTGTTTCTCTCCAAAACCATTTTTACTGTGATTTTCTCGATCCATTTCATACGAATTCCACACCATTTTGTCCGGATGTGACTGGCTGAAACCAGAAATATCCAGTTGTGTTTAGCTAACTCAATCGAAATATTGTGAAAGCCTCTGTGTTTGTGTTTTCTGGATATTATCGATGGAATTTATTGTTTTGGATGTTTTTTTATCATGGAACATTTATTTTTGTGCTTGAAAACTCTAATTGGTTCCACATGGAGACACCAGCTCTACACATTCGTATTTTCTAGGGAAAAAGCTAGAGGAACTGCGGCAAACAAACATGATATTTCTGTTTGTATAGATGACATTTTACGCATTTGCCTAATGAAAAGACTTTGCTTTTCTCCAAAATCATTTTTACTGTGATTTTCTTGGTCCATTGCATACGAATTCCACAACACTTTGTCCGGCTATGAATGGATGAACCCAGAAAAATGCGGTTGTGTTTTGGCTAACTCTATCAAGGATATTGCTACAGCCTCTGTGTTTGTGTTTTCCGGATATTATCGAAGGACTTTATTGTTTTGAATGTTTTTTATCAGGAAACATTTATTTTGTGTTTGGAATCACTAATTGGTTCCACATGGAGACACCAACTCTAAACATTTGTTTTTTCTAGGGAGAAAGCTAGAGGAATTGCGGCAAACAAACATGATATTTCTGTTTGTATAGATGACATTTTTGTACACTTGCCTAACGAAAAGACTTTGCTTTTCTCCAAAACCATTTTTACTGTGATTTTCTCGGTACATTGCATATGGATTCAAACCAGTTTGTCCGGATATGACTGGATGAAAATGGTAATATCCGGTTTTGTTTTGGCTAACTCAATCCCAGATATTGCTAGAGCATCTGTGTTTGTGTATTCCTGATATTATCCATGGACTTTATTGTTTTGAATGTTTTTTATCAGGGAACATTTAACTTTGAACTTGGAAACACTAATTGGTTCATCATGGGAATACCAGCTCTACACATTCGTATTTTCTAGGGAGAAAGCTAGAGGAACTGCGGAAACAAACATATTTCTGTTTGTATAGATGACATTTTATGCACTTGGCTAACGAAAAGACTTTGCTTTTCTCCAAAACCATTTGTACTGTGATTTTCTCGGTGCATTGCATACGAATTCCACACCACTTTGTCCGGATATGACTGGATGAAACCAGAAATATCCGGTTTTGTTTTGGCTAACTCAATCCCAGATATTGCTACATCCTCTGTGTTTGTGTTTTCTGGATATTATAGATGGACTTTATTGTTTTGAATGTTTTTTATCAGGGAACATTTAATTTTGTACCATAGAAACATTAATTCCTTCTACATGGAGACAATAGCTCTACACATTTGTATTTTCTAGGGAGAAATGTAGAGGAACTGTGATAAACAAACATGATATTTCTGTTTGTATAGATGACATTTTATGCACTTGCCTAAGGAAAACACTTTGCTTTTCTCCAAAACGATTTGTACTGTGATTCTCTCTGTGCATTGCATACGAATTCCACACCAGTTTGTCCAGATATGACTGGATGAAACCGGAAATATCCGGTTTTGTTTTGGCTAACTTAATCCCAGATATTGCTACAGCCTCTGTGTTTGTGTTTTCTAGATATTATTAATGGACTTTATTGTTTTGTATGTTTTTTATCGGGGAACATTTTTTTTGAGCTTGGATACAGTAATTGGTTCCACATGCAGACACCAGCTCTACACATTCGTATTTTCTAGGGAGAAAGCTAGAGGAACTGCGACAAACTAACATGATATTTCTGTTTTTATCTATGATATTTTATGCACTTGCCTAACAAATAGACTTTGCTTTTCTCCAAAACCTTTTTTACTCTGATTTTCTAGGTCCATTGCATACGAATTCCACACCAGTATGTCCGGATATGACTGGATGAAACCAGAAATATCCGGTTGTGTTTTGGCTAACTCAATCCGAAATATTGTGAAAGCCTCTGTGTTTTTGTTTTCTGGATATTATCAATGGACTTTATTGTTTTGAATGTTTTATCATGGAACATTTAATTTTGTACTGTTGAAACACTAATTGGTTTCACATGGAGACACTAGCTCTACACATTCGTATTTTCTAGGGAGAAAGCTAGAAGAACTGCGCGAAACAAACATGATATTTCTGTTTGTATTGATGAAATTTTATGCACTTGCCGAATGAGAAGACTTTGCTTTTCTCCAAAACCATTTTTACTGTGATTTTCTCAGTCCATTGCATACATATTCCACACTACTTTTTCCAGATATGACTGGATGTACCCAGAAATATCCGGTTTTGTTTTGGCTAACTCAATCCCAGATATTGCTACAGCCTCTGTGTTTGTGTATTCATGATATTATCCATGGTCATTATTGTTTTGAATGTTTTTTTTATCAGGGAACATTTAATTTTGTGCTTGGAAATCTAATTGGATCCACATGGAGACACCAGCTATATACATTCGTATTTTCTAGGGAGAAAGCTAGAGGAAATGCAAAAAACAAACATGATATTTCTGTTTGTATTGATGACATTTTTTGCACTTATCTAAGGAAAAGAGTTTACTTTTCTCCAAAACAATTTTTACTCTGATTTTGTCAGCCTATTGCATACGAATTCCACACCACTTTGTCTGGATATGACTGGATGAAACCAGAAATATCCGGTTGTGTTTTGGCTAACTCAATCCGAAATACTGTGAAAGCCTCTGTGTTTGTGTTTTCTGGATATTATCGATGGACTTTATTGTTTTCAATGTTTTTGTCAGGGAACATTTAATTTTGTACCGCTGAAACACTGATTGGTTCATCAAGGGGAATTCAGCACTACACATTCATATTTTCTAGGGAGAATACTATACGAACTGCAGCAAACAAACATGATATTTCTGTTTGTATAGATGACATTTTATGCACTTGCAAAATGAAAATACGTTGCTTTTCTCCAAAACCATTTTTACTGTGATTCTCTCAGTCCATTGCATATGAATTCCACACCACTTTGTCCAGATATGGCTGGATGAAACAAAAATATCTGGTTGTGTTTTGGCAAATCAATCCGAAATATGGTGAAAGCCTCTGTTTTTGTGTTTTCTGGATATTATCGATGGACTTTATTGTTTTGAATGTTTTTATCAGGAAACATTTAATTTTGTACCGCTGAAACTCTAATTGGTCCATCATGGGGACACCAGCTCCACACATTCATATTTTCTAGTGAGAAAGCTAGAGGAACTGCAGCAAACAAACATGATATTTCTGTTTGTATAGATGACATTTTATGCACTTGCCTAAGGAAAAGTCTTTGCTTTTCTCCAAAACCATTTTTACTGTGACTTTCTGGGTCCATTGCATATGAATTCCACACCAGTTTGTCCAGATATGACTGGATGATACCGGAAATTTCCGCTTTTGTTTTGGCTAACTCAATCCGAGATACTGCCACAGCCTCTGTGTTTGTGTATTCCTGATATTATCCACGGACTTTATTGTTTTGTAAGTTTGTTATTGCGGAACATTTTATTTTGAGCTTGGATACAGTAATTGGTTCCACATGGAGACACCAGCTCTACATATTCGTATTTTCTAGGGAGAAAGCTAGAGAAATTGTGGCAAACAAACATGCTATTTCTGTTTGTATAGATGACATTTTATGCACTTGCCTAACAAAAAGACTTTGCTTTTCTCCCAAACCATTTCTACTGTGATTTTCCTGGTCCATTGCATACGAATTCCACACCAATTTGTCCGGATATGACTGGATGAAACCGGAAATATCCGGTTTTGTTTTGAGTAACACAATCCCAGATATTGCTACAACCTATGTGTTTGTGGATTCCTGATATTATGCCCGGACTTTATTGTTTTGAATGTTTTTTATCAGGGAACATTTAATTTTTTGCTTGCAAACAGTAATTGTTTCCACATGGAGAAACCAGCTCTACACATTTGTATTTTCAAGGGAGAAAGCTAGAGGAACTGCGGCAAACAAACATGATATTTCTGTTTTTATCGAGGACATTTTATGCACTTGCCTGAAGAAAAGACTTTGTTTTTCTCCAAAACCATTTTTAGTGTGATTTTCTCTGTCCATTGCATACGAATTCCAAAACATTTTGTCCAGATATGACTGGAAGTAACCAGAAATATCCGGTTGTGTTTTCGCTAACTCTATCCAAAATATTGCTATAGCCTCTGGGTTTATGTTTCTGGATATTATGCATGGACTTTATTGTTTTGAATGTTTTTATCAAGGAACATTTCATTTTGTACCATTGAAACACTAATTGGTCCATCATAGAAACACCAGCTCTACAGATTCCTATTTTCTAGGGAGATTGCTAGAGGAACTGCGGCAAACAAACATGATATTTCTGTTTGTATCGATGATATTTTATGCACTTGCCTAACGAAAATACTTTGCTTTTCTCCAAAACCATTTTTACTGTGATTTTCTTGGTACATTGCATACGAATTCCGCACTGGTTTGTCCGGATATGACTGGATGAACCCGGAAATATCCGGTTGTGTTTTGAGTAACACAATCCCAAGTATTGCTGCAGCATCTGTGTTTGTGTATTCCGGATATTATCCACGGACTTTATTGTTTTGAAGGTTTTTTATCAGGGAATATTTAATTTTGAGCTTAAATACACAAACTGGTTCCACATGAAGACACCAGCTCCACATATTTGTATATTCTTGATAGAAAGCTAGAGGAACTGCGACAAAGAAACATAATATTTCTGTTTGTATAGATGGCATTTTATGCACTTTCCTAACAAAAAGACTTTGCTTTTCTCCAAAACCACTTTTCCTGTGATTTTCTTGGTCCATTGCATACGAATTCCACACCAGCTTGTCCAGATATGAGTGGATGAAACCAGAAATATCCGGTTGTGTTTTCGCTAACTCAATCCCAGATATACTACAGCTTCTGTGTTTGTGTTTTCTGGATATTATCAACGGACTTTATTGATTTGGATGTTTTTTATCAGGGAATATTTAATGTTTTGCTTGGAAACACTAATTGGTTCATCATGGGGACACCAGCTCTATATATTCGTATTTTCTAGGGAGAAAGCTAGAGGAACTGCGGCAAACAAACATGATATTTCTGTTTGTATAGATGACATTTTATGCACTTGGCTAACGAAAAGACTTTGCTTTTCTCCAAAACCATTTTTGCTCTGATTTTCTCGGTCCATTGCATATGAATTCCACACAAGTTTGTCCGAATATGACTGGATGAAATCAGAAATATCCAGTTTTGTTTTGGCTAACTCAATCCCAGATATTGGTACAGCCTCTGTTTGGGTTTTCTGGATATAAACGATGGACTGTATTGTTTTGAATGTTTTTATCAGGGAACATTTAATTTTGTACCGTTGAAACAATAATTGCTTCATCATGGGGACACTAGCTCTATACATTCTTATTTTCTAGGGAGAAAGCTAGAGGAACTGCGGCAAACAAACATGATATTTCTGTTTGTATAGGTGACATTTTATGCACTTGCCTAACGAAAAGACTTTGCTCTTCTCCAAAATCATTTTTACTGTGATTTTCTTGGTCCTTTGCATACGAATTCCACAACACTTTGTCTGGATATGACTGGATGAACCAGAAATATCGGGTTGTGTTATGCCTAACTCAAGGCGAAATATTGTGAAAGCCTCTGTGTTTGTGTATTCCTGATATTATCAACGGACTTTTTTGTTTTGGATGTTTTTTATCGGGGAATATTTAATTTTGTACCATTGAAACACTATTTGGTTCCACATGGAGACACCAGCTCTACATATTCATATTGTCTAGGGAGAAAGTTAGAGGGAGGAACTGCGACAAATAAACATGATATTTCTGTTTGTATAGATGACATTTTATGCGCTTGCCTAACGAAAAGACTTTGCTTTTCTCCAAAACCATTTTTACTGTGATTTTCTCGGTCCATTGCATATGAATTCCACACAAGTTTACCTGATATGCCTGGATGAAACCGGAAATATCCGGTTGTGTTTTGGCTAACTATATTCCTGAATTTGCTACAGCCTCTGTGTTTGTGTTTTCTGGATATTATTAACGGACTATATTGTTTTGAATGTTTTTTATCGGGGAACTTTTTATTTTGAGCTTGGATATAGTAATTGGTGCCACAAGGAGACACCAGCTCTACATATTTGTATTTTCTAGGGAGAAAGCTAGCGGAACTGCGACAAACAAACATGATATTTCTGTTTGTGTAGATGACATTTTATGCACATGCCTAACAAAAAGACTTTGCTTTTCTCCAAAACCATTTGCACTGTGATTTTCTCGGTCCATTGCATATGAATTCCACACCAGGTTATCCGGATATGACTGGATGAAACCGGAAATATCCGGTTTTGTTTTGGCTAACTCAATACCAGATATTGCTACAGACTCTGTGTTTGTGTTTTCTGGATATTATAAACGGACTTTATTGTTTTGGATGTTTTTTATCAGGGAACATTTAACTTTGTGCTTGGAAACACTAATTGGTTCCACATGGAAACACAAGCTCTAACATTCGCAATTTCTGGGGAGAAAGCTAAAAGAACTGCGGCAAACAAACATGATATTTCTGTTTGTATAGATGACATTTTATGCACTTGCCTAATGAAAAGACTTTGCTTTTCTCCAAAACCATTTTTACTGTGATTTTCTTGGTCCATTGCATACGAATTCCACACCACTTTGTCCGGATATGACTGGATGAAACCGGAAATATCCGGTTGTGTTTTGGCTAACTCAATCCCAGATATTGCTATAGCCTCTGTGTTTTTGTTTTCTGGATGTTATCAATGGACTTCATTGTTTTGGGTGTTTGTTCTCGGGGAACATTTAATTTTGGGCTTGGAAACACTAATTGGTTCCACATGGAGACACCAGCTTCTACACATTCATATTTTCTAGGGAGAAAGATAGAGGAACTGCTGCAAACAAACATGATATTTCTGTTTGTATCGATGACACTTTAATCACTTGCCTAATGAAAAGACTTTGCTTTTCTCCAAAACCATTTCTCCTGTGATTATCTGGGTCCATTGCATACGAATTCCACACCAGTTTCTCCTGATATGAATGCATGAATACAGAGATATCCGGTTGTCTTTTGGGTAACTCAATCTGAAATATTGTGAAAGACTCTCTGTTTGTGTTTTCTGGATATTATTGATGGACTGTATTGTTTTGAATGTTTTTATCAGGGAACATTTAATTTTGTACCGTTGAAACAGTAATTGGTTTATCATGTGGACACCAGCTCTACATATTCGTATTTTCTAGGGAGAAAGCTAGAGGAACTGCGGCAAACAAACATGATATTTCTGTTTGTATAGATGACATTTTATGCACTTGCCTAACAAAAAGACTTTGCTTTTCTACAAAACCATTTTCACTGTGTTTTTCTCGGTCCATTGCATACGATTTCCACACCACTTTGTCTGGATATGACTGGATGAAACCTGAACTATCCGGTTTTGTTTTGGCTAATTCAATCCCCGAATTTCCTGCAGCCTCTGTGTTTGTGTTTTCCGGATATTACAAACGGATTTCATTGTTTTGAATGTTTTTTATCAGGGAACTTTTTATTTTGAGCTTGGATACAGTAATTGGTTCGACATGGAGCCACCAGCTCTACATATTTGTATTTTCTAGGGAGAAAGCTAGAAGATCTGCGGCAAACAAACATGATATTTCTGTTTGTATTGATGACATTTTATGCACTTGCCTAACGAAAAGACTTTGCTCTTCTCCAAAATCATTTTTACTGTGATTTTCTTGGTCCTTTGCATACGAATTCCACAACACTTTGTCTGGATATGACTGGATGAACCAGAAATATCGGGTTGTGTTATGCCTAACTCAAGGCGAAATATTGTGAAAGCCTCTGTGTTTGTGTATTCCTGATATTATCAACGGACTTTTTTGTTTTGGATGTTTTTTATCGGGGAATATTTAATTTTGTACCATTGAAACACTATTTGGTTCCACATGGAGACACCAGCTCTACATATTCATATTGTCTAGGGAGAAAGTTAGAGGGAGGAACTGCGACAAATAAACATGATATTTCTGTTTGTATAGATGACATTTTATGCGCTTGCCTAACGAAAAGACTTTGCTTTTCTCCAAAACCATTTTTACTGTGATTTTCTCGGTCCATTGCATATGAATTCCACACAAGTTTACCTGATATGCCTGGATGAAACCGGAAATATCCGGTTGTGTTTTGGCTAACTATATTCCTGAATTTGCTACAGCCTCTGTGTTTGTGTTTTCTGGATATTATTAACGGACTATATTGTTTTGAATGTTTTTTATCGGGGAACTTTTTATTTTGAGCTTGGATATAGTAATTGGTGCCACAAGGAGACACCAGCTCTACATATTTGTATTTTCTAGGGAGAAAGCTAGCGGAACTGCGACAAACAAACATGATATTTCTGTTTGTGTAGATGACATTTTATGCACATGCCTAACAAAAAGACTTTGCTTTTCTCCAAAACCATTTGCACTGTGATTTTCTCGGTCCATTGCATATGAATTCCACATCAGGTTATCCGGATATGACTGGATGAAACCGGAAATATCCGGTTTTGTTTTGGCTAACTCAATACCAGATATTGCTACAGTCTCTGTGTTTGTGTTTTCTGGATATTATAAACGGACTTTATTGTTTTGGATGTTTTTTATCAGGGAACATTTAATTTTGTGCTTGGAAACACTAATTGGTTCCACATGGAGACACCAGCTCTACACATTCATATTTTCTAGGGAGAAAGATAGAGGAACTGCTGCAAACAAACATGATATTTCTGTTTGTATCGATGACACTTTAATCACTTGCCTAACGAAAAGACTTTGCTTTTCTCCAAAACCATTTCTCCTGTGATTATCTGGGTCCATTGCATACGAATTCCACACCAGTTTCTCCTGATATGAATGCATGAATACAGAGATATCCGGTTGTCTTTTGGGTAACTCAATCTGAAATATTGTGAAAGACTCTCTGTTTGTGTTTTCTGGATATTATTGATGGACTGTATTGTTTTGAATGTTTTTATCAGGGAACATTTAATTTTGTACCGTTGAAACAGTAATTGGTTTATCATGTGGACACCAGCTCTACATATTCGTATTTTCTAGGGAGAAAGCTAGAGGAACTGCGGCAAACAAACATGATATTTCTGTTTGTATAGATGACATTTTATGCACTTGCCTAACAAAAAGACTTTGCTTTTCTACAAAACCATTTTCACTGTGTTTTTCTCGGTCCATTGCATACGATTTCCACACCACTTTGTCCGGATATGACTGGATGAAACCTGAACTATCCGGTTTTGTTTTGGCTAATTCAATCCCCGAATTTCCTGCAGCCTCTGTGTTTGTGTTTTCCGGATATTATAAACGGATTTCATTGTTTTGAATGTTTTTTATCAGGGAACTTTTTATTTTGAGCTTGGATACAGTAATTGGTTCGACATGGAGCCACCAGCTCTACATATTTGTATTTTCTAGGGAGAAAGCTAGAAGATCTGCGGCAAACAAACATGATATTTCTGTTTGTATTGATGACATTTTATGCACTTGCCTAACGAAAAGACTTTGCTCTTCTCCAAAATCATTTTTACTGTGATTTTCTTGGTCCTTTGCATACGAATTCCACAACACTTTGTCTGGATATGACTGGATGAACCAGAAATATCGGGTTGTGTTATGCCTAACTCAAGGCGAAATATTGTGAAAGCCTCTGTGTTTGTGTATTCCTGATATTATCAACGGACTTTTTTGTTTTGGATGTTTTTTATCGGGGAATATTTAATTTTGTACCATTGAAACACTATTTGGTTCCACATGGAGACACCAGCTCTACATATTCATATTGTCTAGGGAGAAAGTTAGAGGGAGGAACTGCGACAAATAAACATGATATTTCTGTTTGTATAGATGACATTTTATGCGCTTGCCTAACGAAAAGACTTTGCGTTTCCCCAAAACCATTTTTACTGTGATTTTCTCGGTCCATTGCATATGAATTCCACACAAGTTTACCTGATATGCCTGGATGAAACCGGAAATATCCGGTTGTGTTTTGGCTAACTATATTCCTGAATTTGCTACAGCCTCTGTGTTTGTGTTTTCTGGATATTATTAACGGACTATATTGTTTTGAATGTTTTTTATCGGGGAACTTTTTATTTTGAGCTTGGATATAGTAATTGGTGCCACAAGGAGACACCAGCTCTACATATTTGTATTTTCTAGGGAGAAAGCTAGCGGAACTGCGACAAACAAACATGATATTTCTGTTTGTGTAGATGACATTTTATGCACATGCCTAACAAAAAGACTTTGCTTTTCTCCAAAACCATTTGCACTGTGATTTTCTCGGTCCATTGCATATGAATTCCACACCAGGTTATCCGGATATGACTGGATGAAACTGGAAATATCCGGTTTTGTTTTGGCTAACTCAATACCAGATATTGCTACAGTCTCTGTGTTTGTGTTTTCTGGATATTATAAACGGACTTTATTGTTTTGGATGTTTTTTATCAGGGAACATTTAATTTTGTGCTTGGAAACACTAATTGGTTCCACATGGAAACACAAGCTCTAACATTCGCAATTTCTGGGGAGAAAGCTAAAAGAACTGCGGCAAACAAACATGATATTTCTGTTTGTATAGATGACATTTTATGCACTTGCCTAATGAAAAGACTTTGCTTTTCTCCAAAACCATTTTTACTGTGATTTTCTTGGTCCATTGCATACGAATTCCACACCACTTTGTCCGGATATGACTGGATGAAACCGGAAATATCCGGTTGTGTTTTGGCTAACTCAATCCCAGATATTGCTATAGCCTCTGTGTTTTTGTTTTCTGGATGTTATCAATGGACTTCATTGTTTTGGGTGTTTGTTCTCGGGGAACATTTAATTTTGGGCTTGGAAACACTAATTGGTTCCACATGGAGACACCAGCTCTACACATTCGTATTTTCTAGGGAGAAAGCTAGAGGTTCTGCGGCAAACAAACATGATATTTCTGTTTGTATCGATGACACTTTAATCACTTGCCTAACGAAAAGACTTTGCTTTTCTCCAAAACCATTTCTCCTGTGATTATCTGGGTCCATTGCATACGAATTCCACACCAGTTTCTCCTGATATGAATGCATGAATACAGAGATATCCGGTTGTCTTTTGGGTAACTCAATCTGAAATATTGTGAAAGACTCTCTGTTTGTGTTTTCTGGATATTATTGATGGACTGTATTGTTTTGAATGTTTTTATCAGGGAACATTTAATTTTGTACCGTTGAAACAGTAATTGGTTTATCATGTGGACACCAGCTCTACATATTCGTATTTTCTAGGGAGAAAGCTAGAGGAACTGCGGCAAACAAACATGATATTTCTGTTTGTATAGATGACATTTTATGCACTTGCCTAACAAAAAGACTTTGCTTTTCTACAAAACCATTTTCACTGTGTTTTTCTCGGTCCATTGCATACGATTTCCACACCACTTTGTCCGGATATGACTGGATGAAACCTGAACTATCCGGTTTTGTTTTGGCTAATTCAATCCCCGAATTTCCTGCAGCCTCTGTGTTTGTGTTTTCCGGATATTATAAACGGATTTCATTGCTTTGAATGTTTTCTATCAGGGAACTTTTTATTTTGAGCTTGGATACAGTAATTGGTTCGACATGGAGCCACCAGCTCTACATATTTGTATTTTCTAGGGAGAAAGCTAGAAGATCTGCGGCAAACAAACATGATATTTCTGTTTGTATTGATGACATTTTATGCACTTGCCTAACGAAAAGACTTTGCTCTTCTCCAAAATCATTTTTACTGTGATTTTCTTGGTCCTTTGCATACGAATTCCACAACACTTTGTCTGGATATGACTGGATGAACCAGAAATATCGGGTTGTGTTATGCCTAACTCAAGGCGAAATATTGTGAAAGCCTCTGTGTTTGTGTATTCCTGATATTATCAACGGACTTTTTTGTTTTGGATGTTTTTTATCGGGGAATATTTAATTTTGTACCATTGAAACACTATTTGGTTCCACATGGAGACACCAGCTCTACATATTCATATTGTCTAGGGAGAAAGTTAGAGGGAGGAACTGCGACAAATAAACATGATATTTCTGTTTGTATAGATGACATTTTATGCGCTTGCCTAACGAAAAGACTTTGCGTTTCCCCAAAACCATTTTTACTGTGATTTTCTCGGTCCATTGCATATGAATTCCACACAAGTTTACCTGATATGCCTGGATGAAACCGGAAATATCCGGTTGTGTTTTGGCTAACTATATTCCTGAATTTGCTACAGCCTCTGTGTTTGTGTTTTCTGGATATTATTAACGGACTATATTGTTTTGAATGTTTTTTATCGGGGAACTTTTTATTTTGAGCTTGGATATAGTAATTGGTGCCACAAGGAGACACCAGCTCTACATATTTGTATTTTCTAGGGAGAAAGCTAGCGGAACTGCGACAAACAAACATGATATTTCTGTTTGTGTAGATGACATTTTATGCACATGCCTAACAAAAAGACTTTGCTTTTCTCCAAAACCATTTGCACTGTGATTTTCTCGGTCCATTGCATATGAATTCCACACCAGGTTATCCGGATATGACTGGATGAAACCGGAAATATCCGGTTTTGTTTTGGCTAACTCAATACCAGATATTGCTACAGTCTCTGTGTTTGTGTTTTCTGGATATTATAAACGGACTTTATTGTTTTGGATGTTTTTTATCAGGGAACATTTAATTTTGTGCTTGGAAACACTAATTGGTTCCACATGGAAACACAAGCTCTAACATTCGCAATTTCTGGGGAGAAAGCTAAAAGAACTGCGGCAAACAAACATGATATTTCTGTTTGTATAGATGACATTTTATGCACTTGCCTAATGAAAAGACTTTGCTTTTCTCCAAAACCATTTTTACTGTGATTTTCTTGGTCCATTGCATACGAATTCCACACCACTTTGTCCGGATATGACTGGATGAAACCGGAAATATCCGGTTGTGTTTTGGCTAACTCAATCCCAGATATTGCTATAGCCTCTGTGTTTTTGTTTTCTGGATGTTATCAATGGACTTCATTGTTTTGGGTGTTTGTTCTCGGGGAACATTTAATTTTGGGCTTGGAAACACTAATTGGTTCCACATGGAGACACCAGCTCTACACATTCGTATTTTCTAGGGAGAAAGCTAGAGGTTCTGCGGCAAACAAACATGATATTTCTGTTTGTATCGATGACACTTTAATCACTTGCCTAACGAAAAGACTTTGCTTTTCTCCAAAACCATTTCTCCTGTGATTATCTGGGTCCATTGCATACGAATTCCACACCAGTTTCTCCTGATATGAATGCATGAATACAGAGATATCCGGTTGTCTTTTGGGTAACTCAATCTGAAATATTGTGAAAGACTCTCTGTTTGTGTTTTCTGGATATTATTGATGGACTGTATTGTTTTGAATGTTTTTATCAGGGAACATTTAATTTTGTACCGTTGAAACAGTAATTGGTTTATCATGTGGACACCAGCTCTACATATTCGTATTTTCTAGGGAGAAAGCTAGAGGAACTGCGGCAAACAAACATGATATTTCTGTTTGTGTAGATGACATTTTATGCACTTGCCTAACAAAAAGACTTTGCTTTTCTACAAAACCATTTTCACTGTGTTTTTCTCGGTCCATTGCATACGATTTCCACACCACTTTGTCCGGATATGACTGGATGAAACCTGAACTATCCGGTTTTGTTTTGGCTAATTCAATCCCCGAATTTCCTGCAGCCTCTGTGTTTGTGTTTTCCGGATATTATAAACGGATTTCATTGCTTTGAATGTTTTTTATCAGGGAACTTTTTATTTTGAGCTTGGATACAGTAATTGGTTCGACATGGAGCCACCAGCTCTACATATTTGTATTTTCTAGGGAGAAAGCTAGAAGATCTGCGGCAAACAAACATGATATTTCTGTTTGTATTGATGACATTTTATGCACTTGCCTAACGAAAAGACTTTGCTCTTCTCCAAAATCATTTTTACTGTGATTTTCTTGGTCCTTTGCATACGAATTCCACAACACTTTGTCTGGATATGACTGGATGAACCAGAAATATCGGGTTGTGTTATGCCTAACTCAAGGCGAAATATTGTGAAAGCCTCTGTGTTTGTGTATTCCTGATATTATCAACGGACTTTTTTGTTTTGGATGTTTTTTATTGGGGAATATTTAATTTTGTACCATTGAAACACTATTTGGTTCCACATGGAGACACCAGCTCTACATATTCATATTGTCTAGGGAGAAAGTTAGAGGGAGGAACTGCGACAAATAAACATGATATTTCTGTTTGTATAGATGACATTTTATGCGCTTGCCTAACGAAAAGACTTTGCGTTTCCCCAAAACCATTTTTACTGTGATTTTCTCGGTCCATTGCATATGAATTCCACACAAGTTTACCTGATATGCCTGGATGAAACCGGAAATATCCGGTTGTGTTTTGGCTAACTATATTCCTGAATTTGCTACAGCCTCTGTGTTTGTGTTTTCTGGATATTATTAACGGACTATATTGTTTTGAATGTTTTTTATTGGGGAACTTTTTATTTTGAGCTTGGATATAGTAATTGGTGCCACAAGGAGACACCAGCTCTACATATTTGTATTTTCTAGGGAGAAAGCTAGCGGAACTGCGACAAACAAACATGATATTTCTGTTTGTGTAGATGACATTTTATGCACATGCCTAACAAAAAGACTTTGCTTTTCTCCAAAACCATTTGCACTGTGATTTTCTCGGTCCATTGCATATGAATTCCACACCAGGTTATCCGGATATGACTGGATGAAACCGGAAATATCCGGTTTTGTTTTGGCTAACTCAATACCAGATATTGCTACAGTCTCTGTGTTTGTGTTTTCTGGATATTATAAACGGACTTTATTGTTTTGGATGTTTTTTATCAGGGAACATTTAATTTTGTGCTTGGAAACACTAATTGGTTCCACATGGAAACACAAGCTCTAACATTCGCAATTTCTGGGGAGAAAGCTAAAAGAACTGCGGCAAACAAACATGATATTTCTGTTTGTATAGATGACATTTTATGCACTTGCCTAATGAAAAGACTTTGCTTTTCTCCAAAACCATTTTTACTGTGATTTTCTTGGTCCATTGCATACGAATTCCACACCACTTTGTCCGGATATGACTGGATGAAACCGGAAATATCCGGTTGTGTTTTGGCTAACTCAATCCCAGATATTGCTATAGCCTCTGTGTTTTTGTTTTCTGGATGTTATCAATGGACTTCATTGTTTTGGGTGTTTGTTCTCGGGGAACATTTAATTTTGGGCTTGGAAACACTAATTGGTTCCACATGGAGACACCAGCTCTACACATTCGTATTTTCTAGGGAGAAAGCTAGAGGTTCTGCGGCAAACAAACATGATATTTCTGTTTGTATCGATGACACTTTAATCACTTGCCTAACGAAAAGACTTTGCTTTTCTCCAAAACCATTTCTCCTGTGATTATCTGGGTCCATTGCATACGAATTCCACACCAGTTTCTCCTGATATGAATGCATGAATACAGAGATATCCGGTTGTCTTTTGGGTAACTCAATCTGAAATATTGTGAAAGACTCTCTGTTTGTGTTTTCTGGATATTATTGATGGACTGTATTGTTTTGAATGTTTTTATCAGGGAACATTTAATTTTGTACCGTTGAAACAGTAATTGGTTTATCATGTGGACACCAGCTCTACATATTCGTATTTTCTAGGGAGAAAGCTAGAGGAACTGCGGCAAACAAACATGATATTTCTGTTTGTGTAGATGACATTTTATGCACTTGCCTAACAAAAAGACTTTGCTTTTCTACAAAACCATTTTCACTGTGTTTTTCTCGGTCCATTGCATACGATTTCCACACCACTTTGTCCGGATATGACTGGATGAAACCTGAACTATCCGGTTTTGTTTTGGCTAATTCAATCCCCGAATTTCCTGCAGCCTCTGTGTTTGTGTTTTCCGGATATTATAAACGGATTTCATTGCTTTGAATGTTTTTTATCAGGGAACTTTTTATTTTGAGCTTGGATACAGTAATTGGTTCGACATGGAGCCACCAGCTCTACATATTTGTATTTTCTAGGGAGAAAGCTAGAAGATCTGCGGCAAACAAACATGATATTTCTGTTTGTATTGATGACATTTTATGCACTTGCCTAACGAAAAGACTTTGCTCTTCTCCAAAATCATTTTTACTGTGATTTTCTTGGTCCTTTGCATACGAATTCCACAACACTTTGTCTGGATATGACTGGATGAACCAGAAATATCGGGTTGTGTTATGCCTAACTCAAGGCGAAATATTGTGAAAGCCTCTGTGTTTGTGTATTCCTGATATTATCAACGGACTTTTTTGTTTTGGATGTTTTTTATTGGGGAATATTTAATTTTGTACCATTGAAACACTATTTGGTTCCACATGGAGACACCAGCTCTACATATTCATATTGTCTAGGGAGAAAGTTAGAGGGAGGAACTGCGACAAATAAACATGATATTTCTGTTTGTATAGATGACATTTTATGCGCTTGCCTAACGAAAAGACTTTGCGTTTCCCCAAAACCATTTTTACTGTGATTTTCTCGGTCCATTGCATATGAATTCCACACAAGTTTACCTGATATGCCTGGATGAAACCGGAAATATCCGGTTGTGTTTTGGCTAACTATATTCCTGAATTTGCTACAGCCTCTGTGTTTGTGTTTTCTGGATATTATTAACGGACTATATTGTTTTGAATGTTTTTTATTGGGGAACTTTTTATTTTGAGCTTGGATATAGTAATTGGTGCCACAAGGAGACACCAGCTCTACATATTTGTATTTTCTAGGGAGAAAGCTAGCGGAACTGCGACAAACAAACATGATATTTCTGTTTGTGTAGATGACATTTTATGCACATGCCTAACAAAAAGACTTTGCTTTTCTCCAAAACCATTTGCACTGTGATTTTCTCGGTCCATTGCATATGAATTCCACACCAGGTTATCCGGATATGACTGGATGAAACCGGAAATATCCGGTTTTGTTTTGGCTAACTCAATACCAGATATTGCTACAGTCTCTGTGTTTGTGTTTTCTGGATATTATAAACGGACTTTATTGTTTTGGATGTTTTTTATCAGGGAACATTTAATTTTGTGCTTGGAAACACTAATTGGTTCCACATGGAAACACAAGCTCTAACATTCGCAATTTCTGGGGAGAAAGCTAAAAGAACTGCGGCAAACAAACATGATATTTCTGTTTGTATAGATGACATTTTATGCACTTGCCTAATGAAAAGACTTTGCTTTTCTCCAAAACCATTTTTACTGTGATTTTCTTGGTCCATTGCATACGAATTCCACACCACTTTGTCCGGATATGACTGGATGAAACCGGAAATATCCGGTTGTGTTTTGGCTAACTCAATCCCAGATATTGCTATAGCCTCTGTGTTTTTGTTTTCTGGATGTTATCAATGGACTTCATTGTTTTGGGTGTTTGTTCTCGGGGAACATTTAATTTTGGGCTTGGAAACACTAATTGGTTCCACATGGAGACACCAGCTCTACACATTCGTATTTTCTAGGGAGAAAGCTAGAGGTTCTGCGGCAAACAAACATGATATTTCTGTTTGTATCGATGACACTTTAATCACTTGCCTAACGAAAAGACTTTGCTTTTCTCCAAAACCATTTCTCCTGTGATTATCTGGGTCCATTGCATACGAATTCCACACCAGTTTCTCCTGATATGAATGCATGAATACAGAGATATCCGGTTGTCTTTTGGGTAACTCAATCTGAAATATTGTGAAAGACTCTCTGTTTGTGTTTTCTGGATATTATTGATGGACTGTATTGTTTTGAATGTTTTTATCAGGGAACATTTAATTTTGTACCGTTGAAACAGTAATTGGTTTATCATGTGGACACCAGCTCTACATATTCGTATTTTCTAGGGAGAAAGCTAGAGGAACTGCGGCAAACAAACATGATATTTCTGTTTGTGTAGATGACATTTTATGCACTTGCCTAACAAAAAGACTTTGCTTTTCTACAAAACCATTTTCACTGTGTTTTTCTCGGTCCATTGCATACGATTTCCACACCACTTTGTCCGGATATGACTGGATGAAACCTGAACTATCCGGTTTTGTTTTGGCTAATTCAATCCCCGAATTTCCTGCAGCCTCTGTGTTTGTGTTTTCCGGATATTATAAACGGATTTCATTGCTTTGAATGTTTTTTATCAGGGAACTTTTTATTTTGAGCTTGGATACAGTAATTGGTTCGACATGGAGCCACCAGCTCTACATATTTGTATTTTCTAGGGAGAAAGCTAGAAGATCTGCGGCAAACAAACATGATATTTCTGTTTGTATTGATGACATTTTATGCACTTGCCTAACGAAAAGACTTTGCTCTTCTCCAAAATCATTTTTACTGTGATTTTCTTGGTCCTTTGCATACGAATTCCACAACACTTTGTCTGGATATGACTGGATGAACCAGAAATATCGGGTTGTGTTATGCCTAACTCAAGGCGAAATATTGTGAAAGCCTCTGTGTTTGTGTATTCCTGATATTATCAACGGACTTTTTTGTTTTGGATGTTTTTTATCGGGGAATATTTAATTTTGTACCATTGAAACACTATTTGGTTCCACATGGAGACACCAGCTCTACATATTCATATTGTCTAGGGAGAAAGTTAGAGGGAGGAACTGCGACAAATAAACATGATATTTCTGTTTGTATAGATGACATTTTATGCGCTTGCCTAACGAAAAGACTTTGCGTTTCCCCAAAACCATTTTTACTGTGATTTTCTCGGTCCATTGCATATGAATTCCACACAAGTTTACCTGATATGCCTGGATGAAACCGGAAATATCCGGTTGTGTTTTGGCTAACTATATTCCTGAATTTGCTACAGCCTCTGTGTTTGTGTTTTCTGGATATTATTAACGGACTATATTGTTTTGAATGTTTTTTATCGGGGAACTTTTTATTTTGAGCTTGGATATAGTAATTGGTGCCACAAGGAGACACCAGCTCTACATATTTGTATTTTCTAGGGAGAAAGCTAGCGGAACTGCGACAAACAAACATGATATTTCTGTTTGTGTAGATGACATTTTATGCACATGCCTAACAAAAAGACTTTGCTTTTCTCCAAAACCATTTGCACTGTGATTTTCTCGGTCCATTGCATATGAATTCCACACCAGGTTATCCGGATATGACTGGATGAAACCGGAAATATCCGGTTTTGTTTTGGCTAACTCAATACCAGATATTGCTACAGTCTCTGTGTTTGTGTTTTCTGGATATTATAAACGGACTTTATTGTTTTGGATGTTTTTTATCAGGGAACATTTAATTTTGTGCTTGGAAACACTAATTGGTTCCACATGGAAACACAAGCTCTAACATTCGCAATTTCTGGGGAGAAAGCTAAAAGAACTGCGGCAAACAAACATGATATTTCTGTTTGTATAGATGACATTTTATGCACTTGCCTAATGAAAAGACTTTGCTTTTCTCCAAAACCATTTTTACTGTGATTTTCTTGGTCCATTGCATACGAATTCCACACCACTTTGTCCGGATATGACTGGATGAAACCGGAAATATCCGGTTGTGTTTTGGCTAACTCAATCCCAGATATTGCTATAGCCTCTGTGTTTTTGTTTTCTGGATGTTATCAATGGACTTCATTGTTTTGGGTGTTTGTTCTCGGGGAACATTTAATTTTGGGCTTGGAAACACTAATTGGTTCCACATGGAGACACCAGCTCTACACATTCGTATTTTCTAGGGAGAAAGATAGAGGAACTGCTGCAAACAAACATGATATTTCTGTTTGTATCGATGACACTTTAATCACTTGCCTAACGAAAAGACTTTGCTTTTCTCCAAAACCATTTCTCCTGTGATTATCTGGGTCCATTGCATACGAATTCCACACCAGTTTCTCCTGATATGAATGCATGAATACAGAGATATCCGGTTGTCTTTTGGGTAACTCAATCTGAAATATTGTGAAAGACTCTCTGTTTGTGTTTTCTGGATATTATTGATGGACTGTATTGTTTTGAATGTTTTTATCAGGGAACATTTAATTTTGTACCGTTGAAACAGTAATTGGTTTATCATGTGGACACCAGCTCTACATATTCGTATTTTCTAGGGAGAAAGCTAGAGGAACTGCGGCAAACAAACATGATATTTCTGTTTGTATAGATGACATTTTATGCACTTGCCTAACAAAAAGACTTTGCTTTTCTACAAAACCATTTTCACTGTGTTTTTCTCGGTCCATTGCATACGATTTCCACACCACTTTGTCCGGATATGACTGGATGAAACCTGAACTATCCGGTTTTGTTTTGGCTAATTCAATCCCCGAATTTCCTGCAGCCTCTGTGTTTGTGTTTTCCGGATATTATAAACGGATTTCATTGCTTTGAATGTTTTTTATCAGGGAACTTTTTATTTTGAGCTTGGATACAGTAATTGGTTCGACATGGAGCCACCAGCTCTACATATTTGTATTTTCTAGGGAGAAAGCTAGAAGATCTGCGGCAAACAAACATGATATTTCTGTTTGTATTGATGACATTTTATGCACTTGCCTAACGAAAAGACTTTGCTCTTCTCCAAAATCATTTTTACTGTGATTTTCTTGGTCCTTTGCATACGAATTCCACAACACTTTGTCTGGATATGACTGGATGAACCAGAAATATCGGGTTGTGTTATGCCTAACTCAAGGCGAAATATTGTGAAAGCCTCTGTGTTTGTGTATTCCTGATATTATCAACGGACTTTTTTGTTTTGGATGTTTTTTATCGGGGAATATTTAATTTTGTACCATTGAAACACTATTTGGTTCCACATGGAGACACCAGCTCTACATATTCATATTGTCTAGGGAGAAAGTTAGAGGGAGGAACTGCGACAAATAAACATGATATTTCTGTTTGTATAGATGACATTTTATGCGCTTGCCTAACGAAAAGACTTTGCGTTTCCCCAAAACCATTTTTACTGTGATTTTCTCGGTCCATTGCATATGAATTCCACACAAGTTTACCTGATATGCCTGGATGAAACCGGAAATATCCGGTTGTGTTTTGGCTAACTATATTCCTGAATTTGCTACAGCCTCTGTGTTTGTGTTTTCTGGATATTATTAACGGACTATATTGTTTTGAATGTTTTTTATCGGGGAACTTTTTATTTTGAGCTTGGATATAGTAATTGGTGCCACAAGGAGACACCAGCTCTACATATTTGTATTTTCTAGGGAGAAAGCTAGCGGAACTGCGACAAACAAACATGATATTTCTGTTTGTGTAGATGACATTTTATGCACATGCCTAACAAAAAGACTTTGCTTTTCTCCAAAACCATTTGCACTGTGATTTTCTCGGTCCATTGCATATGAATTCCACACCAGGTTATCCGGATATGACTGGATGAAACCGGAAATATCCGGTTTTGTTTTGGCTAACTCAATACCAGATATTGCTACAGTCTCTGTGTTTGTGTTTTCTGGATATTATAAACGGACTTTATTGTTTTGGATGTTTTTTATCAGGGAACATTTAATTTTGTGCTTGGAAACACTAATTGGTTCCACATGGAAACACAAGCTCTAACATTCGCAATTTCTGGGGAGAAAGCTAAAAGAACTGCGGCAAACAAACATGATATTTCTGTTTGTATAGATGACATTTTATGCACTTGCCTAATGAAAAGACTTTGCTTTTCTCCAAAACCATTTTTACTGTGATTTTCTTGGTCCATTGCATACGAATTCCACACCACTTTGTCCGGATATGACTGGATGAAACCGGAAATATCCGGTTGTGTTTTGGCTAACTCAATCCCAGATATTGCTATAGCCTCTGTGTTTTTGTTTTCTGGATGTTATCAATGGACTTCATTGTTTTGGGTGTTTGTTCTCGGGGAACATTTAATTTTGGGCTTGGAAACACTAATTGGTTCCACATGGAGACACCAGCTCTACACATTCGTATTTTCTAGGGAGAAAGCTAGAGGTTCTGCGGCAAACAAACATGATATTTCTGTTTGTATCGATGACACTTTAATCACTTGCCTAACGAAAAGACTTTGCTTTTCTCCAAAACCATTTCTCCTGTGATTATCTGGGTCCATTGCATACGAATTCCACACCAGTTTCTCCTGATATGAATGCATGAATACAGAGATATCCGGTTGTCTTTTGGGTAACTCAATCTGAAATATTGTGAAAGACTCTCTGTTTGTGTTTTCTGGATATTATTGATGGACTGTATTGTTTTGAATGTTTTTATCAGGGAACATTTAATTTTGTACCGTTGAAACAGTAATTGGTTTATCATGTGGACACCAGCTCTACATATTCGTATTTTCTAGGGAGAAAGCTAGAGGAACTGCGGCAAACAAACATGATATTTCTGTTTGTGTAGATGACATTTTATGCACTTGCCTAACAAAAAGACTTTGCTTTTCTACAAAACCATTTTCACTGTGTTTTTCTCGGTCCATTGCATACGATTTCCACACCACTTTGTCCGGATATGACTGGATGAAACCTGAACTATCCGGTTTTGTTTTGGCTAATTCAATCCCCGAATTTCCTGCAGCCTCTGTGTTTGTGTTTTCCGGATATTATAAACGGATTTCATTGCTTTGAATGTTTTTTATCAGGGAACTTTTTATTTTGAGCTTGGATACAGTAATTGGTTCGACATGGAGCCACCAGCTCTACATATTTGTATTTTCTAGGGAGAAAGCTAGAAGATCTGCGGCAAACAAACATGATATTTCTGTTTGTATTGATGACATTTTATGCACTTGCCTAACGAAAAGACTTTGCTCTTCTCCAAAATCATTTTTACTGTGATTTTCTTGGTCCTTTGCATACGAATTCCACAACACTTTGTCTGGATATGACTGGATGAACCAGAAATATCGGGTTGTGTTATGCCTAACTCAAGGCGAAATATTGTGAAAGCCTCTGTGTTTGTGTATTCCTGATATTATCAACGGACTTTTTTGTTTTGGATGTTTTTTATCGGGGAATATTTAATTTTGTACCATTGAAACACTATTTGGTTCCACATGGAGACACCAGCTCTACATATTCATATTGTCTAGGGAGAAAGTTAGAGGGAGGAACTGCGACAAATAAACATGATATTTCTGTTTGTATAGATGACATTTTATGCGCTTGCCTAACGAAAAGACTTTGCGTTTCCCCAAAACCATTTTTACTGTGATTTTCTCGGTCCATTGCATATGAATTCCACACAAGTTTACCTGATATGCCTGGATGAAACCGGAAATATCCGGTTGTGTTTTGGCTAACTATATTCCTGAATTTGCTACAGCCTCTGTGTTTGTGTTTTCTGGATATTATTAACGGACTATATTGTTTTGAATGTTTTTTATTGGGGAACTTTTTATTTTGAGCTTGGATATAGTAATTGGTGCCACAAGGAGACACCAGCTCTACATATTTGTATTTTCTAGGGAGAAAGCTAGCGGAACTGCGACAAACAAACATGATATTTCTGTTTGTGTAGATGACATTTTATGCACATGCCTAACAAAAAGACTTTGCTTTTCTCCAAAACCATTTGCACTGTGATTTTCTCGGTCCATTGCATATGAATTCCACACCAGGTTATCCGGATATGACTGGATGAAACCGGAAATATCCGGTTTTGTTTTGGCTAACTCAATACCAGATATTGCTACAGTCTCTGTGTTTGTGTTTTCTGGATATTATAAACGGACTTTATTGTTTTGGATGTTTTTTATCAGGGAACATTTAATTTTGTGCTTGGAAACACTAATTGGTTCCACATGGAAACACAAGCTCTAACATTCGCAATTTCTGGGGAGAAAGCTAAAAGAACTGCGGCAAACAAACATGATATTTCTGTTTGTATAGATGACATTTTATGCACTTGCCTAATGAAAAGACTTTGCTTTTCTCCAAAACCATTTTTACTGTGATTTTCTTGGTCCATTGCATACGAATTCCACACCACTTTGTCCGGATATGACTGGATGAAACCGGAAATATCCGGTTGTGTTTTGGCTAACTCAATCCCAGATATTGCTATAGCCTCTGTGTTTTTGTTTTCTGGATGTTATCAATGGACTTCATTGTTTTGGGTGTTTGTTCTCGGGGAACATTTAATTTTGGGCTTGGAAACACTAATTGGTTCCACATGGAGACACCAGCTCTACACATTCGTATTTTCTAGGGAGAAAGCTAGAGGTTCTGCGGCAAACAAACATGATATTTCTGTTTGTATCGATGACACTTTAATCACTTGCCTAACGAAAAGACTTTGCTTTTCTCCAAAACCATTTCTCCTGTGATTATCTGGGTCCATTGCATACGAATTCCACACCAGTTTCTCCTGATATGAATGCATGAATACAGAGATATCCGGTTGTCTTTTGGGTAACTCAATCTGAAATATTGTGAAAGACTCTCTGTTTGTGTTTTCTGGATATTATTGATGGACTGTATTGTTTTGAATGTTTTTATCAGGGAACATTTAATTTTGTACCGTTGAAACAGTAATTGGTTTATCATGTGGACACCAGCTCTACATATTCGTATTTTCTAGGGAGAAAGCTAGAGGAACTGCGGCAAACAAACATGATATTTCTGTTTGTATAGATGACATTTTATGCACTTGCCTAACAAAAAGACTTTGCTTTTCTACAAAACCATTTTCACTGTGTTTTTCTCGGTCCATTGCATACGATTTCCACACCACTTTGTCCGGATATGACTGGATGAAACCTGAACTATCCGGTTTTGTTTTGGCTAATTCAATCCCCGAATTTCCTGCAGCCTCTGTGTTTGTGTTTTCCGGATATTATAAACGGATTTCATTGCTTTGAATGTTTTTTATCAGGGAACTTTTTATTTTGAGCTTGGATACAGTAATTGGTTCGACATGGAGCCACCAGCTCTACATATTTGTATTTTCTAGGGAGAAAGCTAGAAGATCTGCGGCAAACAAACATGATATTTCTGTTTGTATTGATGACATTTTATGCACTTGCCTAACGAAAAGACTTTGCTCTTCTCCAAAATCATTTTTACTGTGATTTTCTTGGTCCTTTGCATACGAATTCCACAACACTTTGTCTGGATATGACTGGATGAACCAGAAATATCGGGTTGTGTTATGCCTAACTCAAGGCGAAATATTGTGAAAGCCTCTGTGTTTGTGTATTCCTGATATTATCAACGGACTTTTTTGTTTTGGATGTTTTTTATCGGGGAATATTTAATTTTGTACCATTGAAACACTATTTGGTTCCACATGGAGACACCAGCTCTACATATTCATATTGTCTAGGGAGAAAGTTAGAGGGAGGAACTGCGACAAATAAACATGATATTTCTGTTTGTATAGATGACATTTTATGCGCTTGCCTAACGAAAAGACTTTGCTTTTCTCCAAAACCATTTGCACTGTGATTTTCTCGGTCCATTGCATATGAATTCCACACCAGGTTATCCGGATATGCCTGGATGAAACCGGAAATATCCGGTTGTGTTTTGGCTAACTATATTCCTGAATTTGCTACAGCCTCTGTGTTTGTGTTTTCTGGATATTATTAACGGACTATATTGTTTTGAATGTTTTTTATTGGGGAACTTTTTATTTTGAGCTTGGATATAGTAATTGGTGCCACAAGGAGACACCAGCTCTACATATTTGTATTTTCTAGGGAGAAAGCTAGCGGAACTGCGACAAACAAACATGATATTTCTGTTTGTGTAGATGACATTTTATGCACATGCCTAACAAAAAGACTTTGCTTTTCTCCAAAACCATTTGCACTGTGATTTTCTCGGTCCATTGCATATGAATTCCACACCAGGTTATCCGGATATGACTGGATGAAACCGGAAATATCCGGTTTTGTTTTGGCTAACTCAATACCAGATATTGCTACAGTCTCTGTGTTTGTGTTTTCTGGATATTATAAACGGACTTTATTGTTTTGGATGTTTTTTATCAGGGAACATTTAATTTTGTGCTTGGAAACACTAATTGGTTCCACATGGAAACACAAGCTCTAACATTCGCAATTTCTGGGGAGAAAGCTAAAAGAACTGCGGCAAACAAACATGATATTTCTGTTTGTATAGATGACATTTTATGCACTTGCCTAATGAAAAGACTTTGCTTTTCTCCAAAACCATTTTTACTGTGATTTTCTTGGTCCATTGCATACGAATTCCACACCACTTTGTCCGGATATGACTGGATGAAACCGGAAATATCCGGTTGTGTTTTGGCTAACTCAATCCCAGATATTGCTATAGCCTCTGTGTTTTTGTTTTCTGGATGTTATCAATGGACTTCATTGTTTTGGGTGTTTGTTCTCGGGGAACATTTAATTTTGGGCTTGGAAACACTAATTGGTTCCACATGGAGACACCAGCTCTACACATTCGTATTTTCTAGGGAGAAAGCTAGAGGTTCTGCGGCAAACAAACATGATATTTCTGTTTGTATCGATGACACTTTAATCACTTGCCTAACGAAAAGACTTTGCTTTTCTCCAAAACCATTTCTCCTGTGATTATCTGGGTCCATTGCATACGAATTCCACACCAGTTTCTCCTGATATGAATGCATGAATACAGAGATATCCGGTTGTCTTTTGGGTAACTCAATCTGAAATATTGTGAAAGACTCTCTGTTTGTGTTTTCTGGATATTATTGATGGACTGTATTGTTTTGAATGTTTTTATCAGGGAACATTTAATTTTGTACCGTTGAAACAGTAATTGGTTTATCATGTGGACACCAGCTCTACATATTCGTATTTTCTAGGGAGAAAGCTAGAGGAACTGCGGCAAACAAACATGATATTTCTGTTTGTGTAGATGACATTTTATGCACTTGCCTAACAAAAAGACTTTGCTTTTCTACAAAACCATTTTCACTGTGTTTTTCTCGGTCCATTGCATACGATTTCCACACCACTTTGTCCGGATATGACTGGATGAAACCTGAACTATCCGGTTTTGTTTTGGCTAATTCAATCCCCGAATTTCCTGCAGCCTCTGTGTTTGTGTTTTCCGGATATTATAAACGGATTTCATTGCTTTGAATGTTTTTTATCAGGGAACTTTTTATTTTGAGCTTGGATACAGTAATTGGTTCGACATGGAGCCACCAGCTCTACATATTTGTATTTTCTAGGGAGAAAGCTAGAAGATCTGCGGCAAACAAACATGATATTTCTGTTTGTATTGATGACATTTTATGCACTTGCCTAACGAAAAGACTTTGCTCTTCTCCAAAATCATTTTTACTGTGATTTTCTTGGTCCTTTGCATACGAATTCCACAACACTTTGTCTGGATATGACTGGATGAACCAGAAATATCGGGTTGTGTTATGCCTAACTCAAGGCGAAATATTGTGAAAGCCTCTGTGTTTGTGTATTCCTGATATTATCAACGGACTTTTTTGTTTTGGATGTTTTTTATTGGGGAATATTTAATTTTGTACCATTGAAACACTATTTGGTTCCACATGGAGACACCAGCTCTACATATTCATATTGTCTAGGGAGAAAGTTAGAGGGAGGAACTGCGACAAATAAACATGATATTTCTGTTTGTATAGATGACATTTTATGCGCTTGCCTAACGAAAAGACTTTGCGTTTCCCCAAAACCATTTTTACTGTGATTTTCTCGGTCCATTGCATATGAATTCCACACAAGTTTACCTGATATGCCTGGATGAAACCGGAAATATCCGGTTGTGTTTTGGCTAACTATATTCCTGAATTTGCTACAGCCTCTGTGTTTGTGTTTTCTGGATATTATTAACGGACTATATTGTTTTGAATGTTTTTTATTGGGGAACTTTTTATTTTGAGCTTGGATATAGTAATTGGTGCCACAAGGAGACACCAGCTCTACATATTTGTATTTTCTAGGGAGAAAGCTAGCGGAACTGCGACAAACAAACATGATATTTCTGTTTGTGTAGATGACATTTTATGCACATGCCTAACAAAAAGACTTTGCTTTTCTCCAAAACCATTTGCACTGTGATTTTCTCGGTCCATTGCATATGAATTCCACACCAGGTTATCCGGATATGACTGGATGAAACCGGAAATATCCGGTTTTGTTTTGGCTAACTCAATACCAGATATTGCTACAGTCTCTGTGTTTGTGTTTTCTGGATATTATAAACGGACTTTATTGTTTTGGATGTTTTTTATCAGGGAACATTTAATTTTGTGCTTGGAAACACTAATTGGTTCCACATGGAAACACAAGCTCTAACATTCGCAATTTCTGGGGAGAAAGCTAAAAGAACTGCGGCAAACAAACATGATATTTCTGTTTGTATAGATGACATTTTATGCACTTGCCTAATGAAAAGACTTTGCTTTTCTCCAAAACCATTTTTACTGTGATTTTCTTGGTCCATTGCATACGAATTCCACACCACTTTGTCCGGATATGACTGGATGAAACCGGAAATATCCGGTTGTGTTTTGGCTAACTCAATCCCAGATATTGCTATAGCCTCTGTGTTTTTGTTTTCTGGATGTTATCAATGGACTTCATTGTTTTGGGTGTTTGTTCTCGGGGAACATTTAATTTTGGGCTTGGAAACACTAATTGGTTCCACATGGAGACACCAGCTCTACACATTCGTATTTTCTAGGGAGAAAGATAGAGGAACTGCTGCAAACAAACATGATATTTCTGTTTGTATCGATGACACTTTAATCACTTGCCTAACGAAAAGACTTTGCTTTTCTCCAAAACCATTTCTCCTGTGATTATCTGGGTCCATTGCATACGAATTCCACACCAGTTTCTCCTGATATGAATGCATGAATACAGAGATATCCGGTTGTCTTTTGGGTAACTCAATCTGAAATATTGTGAAAGACTCTCTGTTTGTGTTTTCTGGATATTATTGATGGACTGTATTGTTTTGAATGTTTTTATCAGGGAACATTTAATTTTGTACCGTTGAAACAGTAATTGGTTTATCATGTGGACACCAGCTCTACATATTCGTATTTTCTAGGGAGAAAGCTAGAGGAACTGCGGCAAACAAACATGATATTTCTGTTTGTATAGATGACATTTTATGCACTTGCCTAACAAAAAGACTTTGCTTTTCTACAAAACCATTTTCACTGTGTTTTTCTCGGTCCATTGCATACGATTTCCACACCACTTTGTCCGGATATGACTGGATGAAACCTGAACTATCCGGTTTTGTTTTGGCTAATTCAATCCCCGAATTTCCTGCAGCCTCTGTGTTTGTGTTTTCCGGATATTATAAACGGATTTCATTGCTTTGAATGTTTTTTATCAGGGAACTTTTTATTTTGAGCTTGGATACAGTAATTGGTTCGACATGGAGCCACCAGCTCTACATATTTGTATTTTCTAGGGAGAAAGCTAGAAGATCTGCGGCAAACAAACATGATATTTCTGTTTGTATTGATGACATTTTATGCACTTGCCTAACGAAAAGACTTTGCTCTTCTCCAAAATCATTTTTACTGTGATTTTCTTGGTCCTTTGCATACGAATTCCACAACACTTTGTCTGGATATGACTGGATGAACCAGAAATATCGGGTTGTGTTATGCCTAACTCAAGGCGAAATATTGTGAAAGCCTCTGTGTTTGTGTATTCCTGATATTATCAACGGACTTTTTTGTTTTGGATGTTTTTTATCGGGGAATATTTAATTTTGTACCATTGAAACACTATTTGGTTCCACATGGAGACACCAGCTCTACATATTCATATTGTCTAGGGAGAAAGTTAGAGGGAGGAACTGCGACAAATAAACATGATATTTCTGTTTGTATAGATGACATTTTATGCGCTTGCCTAACGAAAAGACTTTGCGTTTCCCCAAAACCATTTTTACTGTGATTTTCTCGGTCCATTGCATATGAATTCCACACAAGTTTACCTGATATGCCTGGATGAAACCGGAAATATCCGGTTGTGTTTTGGCTAACTATATTCCTGAATTTGCTACAGCCTCTGTGTTTGTGTTTTCTGGATATTATTAACGGACTATATTGTTTTGAATGTTTTTTATCGGGGAACTTTTTATTTTGAGCTTGGATATAGTAATTGGTGCCACAAGGAGACACCAGCTCTACATATTTGTATTTTCTAGGGAGAAAGCTAGCGGAACTGCGACAAACAAACATGATATTTCTGTTTGTGTAGATGACATTTTATGCACATGCCTAACAAAAAGACTTTGCTTTTCTCCAAAACCATTTGCACTGTGATTTTCTCGGTCCATTGCATATGAATTCCACACCAGGTTATCCGGATATGACTGGATGAAACCGGAAATATCCGGTTTTGTTTTGGCTAACTCAATACCAGATATTGCTACAGTCTCTGTGTTTGTGTTTTCTGGATATTATAAACGGACTTTATTGTTTTGGATGTTTTTTATCAGGGAACATTTAATTTTGTGCTTGGAAACACTAATTGGTTCCACATGGAAACACAAGCTCTAACATTCGCAATTTCTGGGGAGAAAGCTAAAAGAACTGCGGCAAACAAACATGATATTTCTGTTTGTATAGATGACATTTTATGCACTTGCCTAATGAAAAGACTTTGCTTTTCTCCAAAACCATTTTTACTGTGATTTTCTTGGTCCATTGCATACGAATTCCACACCACTTTGTCCGGATATGACTGGATGAAACCGGAAATATCCGGTTGTGTTTTGGCTAACTCAATCCCAGATATTGCTATAGCCTCTGTGTTTTTGTTTTCTGGATGTTATCAATGGACTTCATTGTTTTGGGTGTTTGTTCTCGGGGAACATTTAATTTTGGGCTTGGAAACACTAATTGGTTCCACATGGAGACACCAGCTCTACACATTCGTATTTTCTAGGGAGAAAGCTAGAGGTTCTGCGGCAAACAAACATGATATTTCTGTTTGTATCGATGACACTTTAATCACTTGCCTAACGAAAAGACTTTGCTTTTCTCCAAAACCATTTCTCCTGTGATTATCTGGGTCCATTGCATACGAATTCCACACCAGTTTCTCCTGATATGAATGCATGAATACAGAGATATCCGGTTGTCTTTTGGGTAACTCAATCTGAAATATTGTGAAAGACTCTCTGTTTGTGTTTTCTGGATATTATTGATGGACTGTATTGTTTTGAATGTTTTTATCAGGGAACATTTAATTTTGTACCGTTGAAACAGTAATTGGTTTATCATGTGGACACCAGCTCTACATATTCGTATTTTCTAGGGAGAAAGCTAGAGGAACTGCGGCAAACAAACATGATATTTCTGTTTGTGTAGATGACATTTTATGCACTTGCCTAACAAAAAGACTTTGCTTTTCTACAAAACCATTTTCACTGTGTTTTTCTCGGTCCATTGCATACGATTTCCACACCACTTTGTCCGGATATGACTGGATGAAACCTGAACTATCCGGTTTTGTTTTGGCTAATTCAATCCCCGAATTTCCTGCAGCCTCTGTGTTTGTGTTTTCCGGATATTATAAACGGATTTCATTGCTTTGAATGTTTTTTATCAGGGAACTTTTTATTTTGAGCTTGGATACAGTAATTGGTTCGACATGGAGCCACCAGCTCTACATATTTGTATTTTCTAGGGAGAAAGCTAGAAGATCTGCGGCAAACAAACATGATATTTCTGTTTGTATTGATGACATTTTATGCACTTGCCTAACGAAAAGACTTTGCTCTTCTCCAAAATCATTTTTACTGTGATTTTCTTGGTCCTTTGCATACGAATTCCACAACACTTTGTCTGGATATGACTGGATGAACCAGAAATATCGGGTTGTGTTATGCCTAACTCAAGGCGAAATATTGTGAAAGCCTCTGTGTTTGTGTATTCCTGATATTATCAACGGACTTTTTTGTTTTGGATGTTTTTTATCGGGGAATATTTAATTTTGTACCATTGAAACACTATTTGGTTCCACATGGAGACACCAGCTCTACATATTCATATTGTCTAGGGAGAAAGTTAGAGGGAGGAACTGCGACAAATAAACATGATATTTCTGTTTGTATAGATGACATTTTATGCGCTTGCCTAACGAAAAGACTTTGCGTTTCCCCAAAACCATTTTTACTGTGATTTTCTCGGTCCATTGCATATGAATTCCACACAAGTTTACCTGATATGCCTGGATGAAACCGGAAATATCCGGTTGTGTTTTGGCTAACTATATTCCTGAATTTGCTACAGCCTCTGTGTTTGTGTTTTCTGGATATTATTAACGGACTATATTGTTTTGAATGTTTTTTATTGGGGAACTTTTTATTTTGAGCTTGGATATAGTAATTGGTGCCACAAGGAGACACCAGCTCTACATATTTGTATTTTCTAGGGAGAAAGCTAGCGGAACTGCGACAAACAAACATGATATTTCTGTTTGTGTAGATGACATTTTATGCACATGCCTAACAAAAAGACTTTGCTTTTCTCCAAAACCATTTGCACTGTGATTTTCTCGGTCCATTGCATATGAATTCCACACCAGGTTATCCGGATATGACTGGATGAAACCGGAAATATCCGGTTTTGTTTTGGCTAACTCAATACCAGATATTGCTACAGTCTCTGTGTTTGTGTTTTCTGGATATTATAAACGGACTTTATTGTTTTGGATGTTTTTTATCAGGGAACATTTAATTTTGTGCTTGGAAACACTAATTGGTTCCACATGGAAACACAAGCTCTAACATTCGCAATTTCTGGGGAGAAAGCTAAAAGAACTGCGGCAAACAAACATGATATTTCTGTTTGTATAGATGACATTTTATGCACTTGCCTAATGAAAAGACTTTGCTTTTCTCCAAAACCATTTTTACTGTGATTTTCTTGGTCCATTGCATACGAATTCCACACCACTTTGTCCGGATATGACTGGATGAAACCGGAAATATCCGGTTGTGTTTTGGCTAACTCAATCCCAGATATTGCTATAGCCTCTGTGTTTTTGTTTTCTGGATGTTATCAATGGACTTCATTGTTTTGGGTGTTTGTTCTCGGGGAACATTTAATTTTGGGCTTGGAAACACTAATTGGTTCCACATGGAGACACCAGCTCTACACATTCGTATTTTCTAGGGAGAAAGCTAGAGGTTCTGCGGCAAACAAACATGATATTTCTGTTTGTATCGATGACACTTTAATCACTTGCCTAACGAAAAGACTTTGCTTTTCTCCAAAACCATTTCTCCTGTGATTATCTGGGTCCATTGCATACGAATTCCACACCAGTTTCTCCTGATATGAATGCATGAATACAGAGATATCCGGTTGTCTTTTGGGTAACTCAATCTGAAATATTGTGAAAGACTCTCTGTTTGTGTTTTCTGGATATTATTGATGGACTGTATTGTTTTGAATGTTTTTATCAGGGAACATTTAATTTTGTACCGTTGAAACAGTAATTGGTTTATCATGTGGACACCAGCTCTACATATTCGTATTTTCTAGGGAGAAAGCTAGAGGAACTGCGGCAAACAAACATGATATTTCTGTTTGTATAGATGACATTTTATGCACTTGCCTAACAAAAAGACTTTGCTTTTCTACAAAACCATTTTCACTGTGTTTTTCTCGGTCCATTGCATACGATTTCCACACCACTTTGTCCGGATATGACTGGATGAAACCTGAACTATCCGGTTTTGTTTTGGCTAATTCAATCCCCGAATTTCCTGCAGCCTCTGTGTTTGTGTTTTCCGGATATTATAAACGGATTTCATTGCTTTGAATGTTTTTTATCAGGGAACTTTTTATTTTGAGCTTGGATACAGTAATTGGTTCGACATGGAGCCACCAGCTCTACATATTTGTATTTTCTAGGGAGAAAGCTAGAAGATCTGCGGCAAACAAACATGATATTTCTGTTTGTATTGATGACATTTTATGCACTTGCCTAACGAAAAGACTTTGCTCTTCTCCAAAATCATTTTTACTGTGATTTTCTTGGTCCTTTGCATACGAATTCCACAACACTTTGTCTGGATATGACTGGATGAACCAGAAATATCGGGTTGTGTTATGCCTAACTCAAGGCGAAATATTGTGAAAGCCTCTGTGTTTGTGTATTCCTGATATTATCAACGGACTTTTTTGTTTTGGATGTTTTTTATCGGGGAATATTTAATTTTGTACCATTGAAACACTATTTGGTTCCACATGGAGACACCAGCTCTACATATTCATATTGTCTAGGGAGAAAGTTAGAGGGAGGAACTGCGACAAATAAACATGATATTTCTGTTTGTATAGATGACATTTTATGCGCTTGCCTAACGAAAAGACTTTGCTTTTCTCCAAAACCATTTGCACTGTGATTTTCTCGGTCCATTGCATATGAATTCCACACCAGGTTATCCGGATATGACTGGATGAAACCGGAAATATCCGGTTTTGTTTTGGCTAACTCAATACCAGATATTGCTACAGTCTCTGTGTTTGTGTTTTCTGGATATTATAAACGGACTTTATTGTTTTGGATGTTTTTTATCAGGGAACATTTAATTTTGTGCTTGGAAACACTAATTGGTTCCACATGGAAACACAAGCTCTAACATTCGCAATTTCTGGGGAGAAAGCTAAAAGAACTGCGGCAAACAAACATGATATTTCTGTTTGTATAGATGACATTTTATGCACTTGCCTAATGAAAAGACTTTGCTTTTCTCCAAAACCATTTTTACTGTGATTTTCTTGGTCCATTGCATACGAATTCCACACCACTTTGTCCGGATATGACTGGATGAAACCGGAAATATCCGGTTGTGTTTTGGCTAACTCAATCCCAGATATTGCTATAGCCTCTGTGTTTTTGTTTTCTGGATGTTATCAATGGACTTCATTGTTTTGGGTGTTTGTTCTCGGGGAACATTTAATTTTGGGCTTGGAAACACTAATTGGTTCCACATGGAGACACCAGCTCTACACATTCGTATTTTCTAGGGAGAAAGCTAGAGGTTCTGCGGCAAACAAACATGATATTTCTGTTTGTATCGATGACACTTTAATCACTTGCCTAACGAAAAGACTTTGCTTTTCTCCAAAACCATTTCTCCTGTGATTATCTGGGTCCATTGCATACGAATTCCACACCAGTTTCTCCTGATATGAATGCATGAATACAGAGATATCCGGTTGTCTTTTGGGTAACTCAATCTGAAATATTGTGAAAGACTCTCTGTTTGTGTTTTCTGGATATTATTGATGGACTGTATTGTTTTGAATGTTTTTATCAGGGAACATTTAATTTTGTACCGTTGAAACAGTAATTGGTTTATCATGTGGACACCAGCTCTACATATTCGTATTTTCTAGGGAGAAAGCTAGAGGAACTGCGGCAAACAAACATGATATTTCTGTTTGTGTAGATGACATTTTATGCACTTGCCTAACAAAAAGACTTTGCTTTTCTACAAAACCATTTTCACTGTGTTTTTCTCGGTCCATTGCATACGATTTCCACACCACTTTGTCCGGATATGACTGGATGAAACCTGAACTATCCGGTTTTGTTTTGGCTAATTCAATCCCCGAATTTCCTGCAGCCTCTGTGTTTGTGTTTTCCGGATATTATAAACGGATTTCATTGCTTTGAATGTTTTTTATCAGGGAACTTTTTATTTTGAGCTTGGATACAGTAATTGGTTCGACATGGAGCCACCAGCTCTACATATTTGTATTTTCTAGGGAGAAAGCTAGAAGATCTGCGGCAAACAAACATGATATTTCTGTTTGTATTGATGACATTTTATGCACTTGCCTAACGAAAAGACTTTGCTCTTCTCCAAAATCATTTTTACTGTGATTTTCTTGGTCCTTTGCATACGAATTCCACAACACTTTGTCTGGATATGACTGGATGAACCAGAAATATCGGGTTGTGTTATGCCTAACTCAAGGCGAAATATTGTGAAAGCCTCTGTGTTTGTGTATTCCTGATATTATCAACGGACTTTTTTGTTTTGGATGTTTTTTATCGGGGAATATTTAATTTTGTACCATTGAAACACTATTTGGTTCCACATGGAGACACCAGCTCTACATATTCATATTGTCTAGGGAGAAAGTTAGAGGGAGGAACTGCGACAAATAAACATGATATTTCTGTTTGTATAGATGACATTTTATGCGCTTGCCTAACGAAAAGACTTTGCGTTTCCCCAAAACCATTTTTACTGTGATTTTCTCGGTCCATTGCATATGAATTCCACACAAGTTTACCTGATATGCCTGGATGAAACCGGAAATATCCGGTTGTGTTTTGGCTAACTATATTCCTGAATTTGCTACAGCCTCTGTGTTTGTGTTTTCTGGATATTATTAACGGACTATATTGTTTTGAATGTTTTTTATTGGGGAACTTTTTATTTTGAGCTTGGATATAGTAATTGGTGCCACAAGGAGACACCAGCTCTACATATTTGTATTTTCTAGGGAGAAAGCTAGCGGAACTGCGACAAACAAACATGATATTTCTGTTTGTGTAGATGACATTTTATGCACATGCCTAACAAAAAGACTTTGCTTTTCTCCAAAACCATTTGCACTGTGATTTTCTCGGTCCATTGCATATGAATTCCACACCAGGTTATCCGGATATGACTGGATGAAACCGGAAATATCCGGTTTTGTTTTGGCTAACTCAATACCAGATATTGCTACAGTCTCTGTGTTTGTGTTTTCTGGATATTATAAACGGACTTTATTGTTTTGGATGTTTTTTATCAGGGAACATTTAATTTTGTGCTTGGAAACACTAATTGGTTCCACATGGAAACACAAGCTCTAACATTCGCAATTTCTGGGGAGAAAGCTAAAAGAACTGCGGCAAACAAACATGATATTTCTGTTTGTATAGATGACATTTTATGCACTTGCCTAATGAAAAGACTTTGCTTTTCTCCAAAACCATTTTTACTGTGATTTTCTTGGTCCATTGCATACGAATTCCACACCACTTTGTCCGGATATGACTGGATGAAACCGGAAATATCCGGTTGTGTTTTGGCTAACTCAATCCCAGATATTGCTATAGCCTCTGTGTTTTTGTTTTCTGGATGTTATCAATGGACTTCATTGTTTTGGGTGTTTGTTCTCGGGGAACATTTAATTTTGGGCTTGGAAACACTAATTGGTTCCACATGGAGACACCAGCTCTACACATTCGTATTTTCTAGGGAGAAAGCTAGAGGTTCTGCGGCAAACAAACATGATATTTCTGTTTGTATCGATGACACTTTAATCACTTGCCTAACGAAAAGACTTTGCTTTTCTCCAAAACCATTTCTCCTGTGATTATCTGGGTCCATTGCATACGAATTCCACACCAGTTTCTCCTGATATGAATGCATGAATACAGAGATATCCGGTTGTCTTTTGGGTAACTCAATCTGAAATATTGTGAAAGACTCTCTGTTTGTGTTTTCTGGATATTATTGATGGACTGTATTGTTTTGAATGTTTTTATCAGGGAACATTTAATTTTGTACCGTTGAAACAGTAATTGGTTTATCATGTGGACACCAGCTCTACATATTCGTATTTTCTAGGGAGAAAGCTAGAGGAACTGCGGCAAACAAACATGATATTTCTGTTTGTATAGATGACATTTTATGCACTTGCCTAACAAAAAGACTTTGCTTTTCTACAAAACCATTTTCACTGTGTTTTTCTCGGTCCATTGCATACGATTTCCACACCACTTTGTCCGGATATGACTGGATGAAACCTGAACTATCCGGTTTTGTTTTGGCTAATTCAATCCCCGAATTTCCTGCAGCCTCTGTGTTTGTGTTTTCCGGATATTATAAACGGATTTCATTGCTTTGAATGTTTTTTATCAGGGAACTTTTTATTTTGAGCTTGGATACAGTAATTGGTTCGACATGGAGCCACCAGCTCTACATATTTGTATTTTCTAGGGAGAAAGCTAGAAGATCTGCGGCAAACAAACATGATATTTCTGTTTGTATTGATGACATTTTATGCACTTGCCTAACGAAAAGACTTTGCTCTTCTCCAAAATCATTTTTACTGTGATTTTCTTGGTCCTTTGCATACGAATTCCACAACACTTTGTCTGGATATGACTGGATGAACCAGAAATATCGGGTTGTGTTATGCCTAACTCAAGGCGAAATATTGTGAAAGCCTCTGTGTTTGTGTATTCCTGATATTATCAACGGACTTTTTTGTTTTGGATGTTTTTTATCGGGGAATATTTAATTTTGTACCATTGAAACACTATTTGGTTCCACATGGAGACACCAGCTCTACATATTCATATTGTCTAGGGAGAAAGTTAGAGGGAGGAACTGCGACAAATAAACATGATATTTCTGTTTGTATAGATGACATTTTATGCGCTTGCCTAACGAAAAGACTTTGCGTTTCCCCAAAACCATTTTTACTGTGATTTTCTCGGTCCATTGCATATGAATTCCACACAAGTTTACCTGATATGCCTGGATGAAACCGGAAATATCCGGTTGTGTTTTGGCTAACTATATTCCTGAATTTGCTACAGCCTCTGTGTTTGTGTTTTCTGGATATTATTAACGGACTATATTGTTTTGAATGTTTTTTATCGGGGAACTTTTTATTTTGAGCTTGGATATAGTAATTGGTGCCACAAGGAGACACCAGCTCTACATATTTGTATTTTCTAGGGAGAAAGCTAGCGGAACTGCGACAAACAAACATGATATTTCTGTTTGTGTAGATGACATTTTATGCACATGCCTAACAAAAAGACTTTGCTTTTCTCCAAAACCATTTGCACTGTGATTTTCTCGGTCCATTGCATATGAATTCCACACCAGGTTATCCAGATATGACTGGATGAAACCGGAAATATCCGGTTTTGTTTTGGCTAACTCAATACCAGATATTGCTACAGTCTCTGTGTTTGTGTTTTCTGGATATTATAAACGGACTTTATTGTTTTGGATGTTTTTTATCAGGGAACATTTAATTTTGTGCTTGGAAACACTAATTGGTTCCACATGGAAACACAAGCTCTAACATTCGCAATTTCTGGGGAGAAAGCTAAAAGAACTGCGGCAAACAAACATGATATTTCTGTTTGTATAGATGACATTTTATGCACTTGCCTAATGAAAAGACTTTGCTTTTCTCCAAAACCATTTTTACTGTGATTTTCTTGGTCCATTGCATACGAATTCCACACCACTTTGTCCGGATATGACTGGATGAAACCGGAAATATCCGGTTGTGTTTTGGCTAACTCAATCCCAGATATTGCTATAGCCTCTGTGTTTTTGTTTTCTGGATGTTATCAATGGACTTCATTGTTTTGGGTGTTTGTTCTCGGGGAACATTTAATTTTGGGCTTGGAAACACTAATTGGTTCCACATGGAGACACCAGCTCTACACATTCGTATTTTCTAGGGAGAAAGCTAGAGGTTCTGCGGCAAACAAACATGATATTTCTGTTTGTATCGATGACACTTTAATCACTTGCCTAACGAAAAGACTTTGCTTTTCTCCAAAACCATTTCTCCTGTGATTATCTGGGTCCATTGCATACGAATTCCACACCAGTTTCTCCTGATATGAATGCATGAATACAGAGATATCCGGTTGTCTTTTGGGTAACTCAATCTGAAATATTGTGAAAGACTCTCTGTTTGTGTTTTCTGGATATTATTGATGGACTGTATTGTTTTGAATGTTTTTATCAGGGAACATTTAATTTTGTACCGTTGAAACAGTAATTGGTTTATCATGTGGACACCAGCTCTACATATTCGTATTTTCTAGGGAGAAAGCTAGAGGAACTGCGGCAAACAAACATGATATTTCTGTTTGTATAGATGACATTTTATGCACTTGCCTAACAAAAAGACTTTGCTTTTCTACAAAACCATTTTCACTGTGTTTTTCTCGGTCCATTGCATACGATTTCCACACCACTTTGTCCGGATATGACTGGATGAAACCTGAACTATCCGGTTTTGTTTTGGCTAATTCAATCCCCGAATTTCCTGCAGCCTCTGTGTTTGTGTTTTCCGGATATTATAAACGGATTTCATTGCTTTGAATGTTTTTTATCAGGGAACTTTTTATTTTGAGCTTGGATACAGTAATTGGTTCGACATGGAGCCACCAGCTCTACATATTTGTATTTTCTAGGGAGAAAGCTAGAAGATCTGCGGCAAACAAACATGATATTTCTGTTTGTATTGATGACATTTTATGCACTTGCCTAACGAAAAGACTTTGCTCTTCTCCAAAATCATTTTTACTGTGATTTTCTTGGTCCTTTGCATACGAATTCCACAACACTTTGTCTGGATATGACTGGATGAACCAGAAATATCGGGTTGTGTTATGCCTAACTCAAGGCGAAATATTGTGAAAGCCTCTGTGTTTGTGTATTCCTGATATTATCAACGGACTTTTTTGTTTTGGATGTTTTTTATCGGGGAATATTTAATTTTGTACCATTGAAACACTATTTGGTTCCACATGGAGACACCAGCTCTACATATTCATATTGTCTAGGGAGAAAGTTAGAGGGAGGAACTGCGACAAATAAACATGATATTTCTGTTTGTATAGATGACATTTTATGCGCTTGCCTAACGAAAAGACTTTGCGTTTCCCCAAAACCATTTTTACTGTGATTTTCTCGGTCCATTGCATATGAATTCCACACAAGTTTACCTGATATGCCTGGATGAAACCGGAAATATCCGGTTGTGTTTTGGCTAACTATATTCCTGAATTTGCTACAGCCTCTGTGTTTGTGTTTTCTGGATATTATTAACGGACTATATTGTTTTGAATGTTTTTTATCGGGGAACTTTTTATTTTGAGCTTGGATATAGTAATTGGTGCCACAAGGAGACACCAGCTCTACATATTTGTATTTTCTAGGGAGAAAGCTAGCGGAACTGCGACAAACAAACATGATATTTCTGTTTGTGTAGATGACATTTTATGCACATGCCTAACAAAAAGACTTTGCTTTTCTCCAAAACCATTTGCACTGTGATTTTCTCGGTCCATTGCATATGAATTCCACACCAGGTTATCCGGATATGACTGGATGAAACCGGAAATATCCGGTTTTGTTTTGGCTAACTCAATACCAGATATTGCTACAGTCTCTGTGTTTGTGTTTTCTGGATATTATAAACGGACTTTATTGTTTTGGATGTTTTTTATCAGGGAACATTTAATTTTGTGCTTGGAAACACTAATTGGTTCCACATGGAAACACAAGCTCTAACATTCGCAATTTCTGGGGAGAAAGCTAAAAGAACTGCGGCAAACAAACATGATATTTCTGTTTGTATAGATGACATTTTATGCACTTGCCTAATGAAAAGACTTTGCTTTTCTCCAAAACCATTTTTACTGTGATTTTCTTGGTCCATTGCATACGAATTCCACACCACTTTGTCCGGATATGACTGGATGAAACCGGAAATATCCGGTTGTGTTTTGGCTAACTCAATCCCAGATATTGCTATAGCCTCTGTGTTTTTGTTTTCTGGATGTTATCAATGGACTTCATTGTTTTGGGTGTTTGTTCTCGGGGAACATTTAATTTTGGGCTTGGAAACACTAATTGGTTCCACATGGAGACACCAGCTCTACACATTCGTATTTTCTAGGGAGAAAGCTAGAGGTTCTGCGGCAAACAAACATGATATTTCTGTTTGTATCGATGACACTTTAATCACTTGCCTAACGAAAAGACTTTGCTTTTCTCCAAAACCATTTCTCCTGTGATTATCTGGGTCCATTGCATACGAATTCCACACCAGTTTCTCCTGATATGAATGCATGAATACAGAGATATCCGGTTGTCTTTTGGGTAACTCAATCTGAAATATTGTGAAAGACTCTCTGTTTGTGTTTTCTGGATATTATTGATGGACTGTATTGTTTTGAATGTTTTTATCAGGGAACATTTAATTTTGTACCGTTGAAACAGTAATTGGTTTATCATGTGGACACCAGCTCTACATATTCGTATTTTCTAGGGAGAAAGCTAGAGGAACTGCGGCAAACAAACATGATATTTCTGTTTGTGTAGATGACATTTTATGCACTTGCCTAACAAAAAGACTTTGCTTTTCTACAAAACCATTTTCACTGTGTTTTTCTCGGTCCATTGCATACGATTTCCACACCACTTTGTCCGGATATGACTGGATGAAACCTGAACTATCCGGTTTTGTTTTGGCTAATTCAATCCCCGAATTTCCTGCAGCCTCTGTGTTTGTGTTTTCCGGATATTATAAACGGATTTCATTGCTTTGAATGTTTTTTATCAGGGAACTTTTTATTTTGAGCTTGGATACAGTAATTGGTTCGACATGGAGCCACCAGCTCTACATATTTGTATTTTCTAGGGAGAAAGCTAGAAGATCTGCGGCAAACAAACATGATATTTCTGTTTGTATTGATGACATTTTATGCACTTGCCTAACGAAAAGACTTTGCTCTTCTCCAAAATCATTTTTACTGTGATTTTCTTGGTCCTTTGCATACGAATTCCACAACACTTTGTCTGGATATGACTGGATGAACCAGAAATATCGGGTTGTGTTATGCCTAACTCAAGGCGAAATATTGTGAAAGCCTCTGTGTTTGTGTATTCCTGATATTATCAACGGACTTTTTTGTTTTGGATGTTTTTTATCAGGGAATATTTAATTTTGTACCATTGAAACACTATTTGGTTCCACATGGAGACACCAGCTCTACATATTCATATTGTCTAGGGAGAAAGTTAGAGGGAGGAACTGCGACAAATAAACATGATATTTCTGTTTGTATAGATGACATTTTATGCGCTTGCCTAACGAAAAGACTTTGCGTTTCCCCAAAACCATTTTTACTGTGATTTTCTCGGTCCATTGCATATGAATTCCACACAAGTTTACCTGATATGCCTGGATGAAACCGGAAATATCCGGTTGTGTTTTGGCTAACTATATTCCTGAATTTGCTACAGCCTCTGTGTTTGTGTTTTCTGGATATTATTAACGGACTATATTGTTTTGAATGTTTTTTATTGGGGAACTTTTTATTTTGAGCTTGGATATAGTAATTGGTGCCACAAGGAGACACCAGCTCTACATATTTGTATTTTCTAGGGAGAAAGCTAGCGGAACTGCGACAAACAAACATGATATTTCTGTTTGTGTAGATGACATTTTATGCACATGCCTAACAAAAAGACTTTGCTTTTCTCCAAAACCATTTGCACTGTGATTTTCTCGGTCCATTGCATATGAATTCCACACCAGGTTATCCGGATATGACTGGATGAAACCGGAAATATCCGGTTTTGTTTTGGCTAACTCAATACCAGATATTGCTACAGTCTCTGTGTTTGTGTTTTCTGGATATTATAAACGGACTTTATTGTTTTGGATGTTTTTTATCAGGGAACATTTAATTTTGTGCTTGGAAACACTAATTGGTTCCACATGGAAACACAAGCTCTAACATTCGCAATTTCTGGGGAGAAAGCTAAAAGAACTGCGGCAAACAAACATGATATTTCTGTTTGTATAGATGACATTTTATGCACTTGCCTAATGAAAAGACTTTGCTTTTCTCCAAAACCATTTTTACTGTGATTTTCTTGGTCCATTGCATACGAATTCCACACCACTTTGTCCGGATATGACTGGATGAAACCGGAAATATCCGGTTGTGTTTTGGCTAACTCAATCCCAGATATTGCTATAGCCTCTGTGTTTTTGTTTTCTGGATGTTATCAATGGACTTCATTGTTTTGGGTGTTTGTTCTCGGGGAACATTTAATTTTGGGCTTGGAAACACTAATTGGTTCCACATGGAGACACCAGCTCTACACATTCGTATTTTCTAGGGAGAAAGCTAGAGGTTCTGCGGCAAACAAACATGATATTTCTGTTTGTATCGATGACACTTTAATCACTTGCCTAACGAAAAGACTTTGCTTTTCTCCAAAACCATTTCTCCTGTGATTATCTGGGTCCATTGCATACGAATTCCACACCAGTTTCTCCTGATATGAATGCATGAATACAGAGATATCCGGTTGTCTTTTGGGTAACTCAATCTGAAATATTGTGAAAGACTCTCTGTTTGTGTTTTCTGGATATTATTGATGGACTGTATTGTTTTGAATGTTTTTATCAGGGAACATTTAATTTTGTACCGTTGAAACAGTAATTGGTTTATCATGTGGACACCAGCTCTACATATTCGTATTTTCTAGGGAGAAAGCTAGAGGAACTGCGGCAAACAAACATGATATTTCTGTTTGTATAGATGACATTTTATGCACTTGCCTAACAAAAAGACTTTGCTTTTCTACAAAACCATTTTCACTGTGTTTTTCTCGGTCCATTGCATACGATTTCCACACCACTTTGTCCGGATATGACTGGATGAAACCTGAACTATCCGGTTTTGTTTTGGCTAATTCAATCCCCGAATTTCCTGCAGCCTCTGTGTTTGTGTTTTCCGGATATTATAAACGGATTTCATTGCTTTGAATGTTTTTTATCAGGGAACTTTTTATTTTGAGCTTGGATACAGTAATTGGTTCGACATGGAGCCACCAGCTCTACATATTTGTATTTTCTAGGGAGAAAGCTAGAAGATCTGCGGCAAACAAACATGATATTTCTGTTTGTATTGATGACATTTTATGCACTTGCCTAACGAAAAGACTTTGCTCTTCTCCAAAATCATTTTTACTGTGATTTTCTTGGTCCTTTGCATACGAATTCCACAACACTTTGTCTGGATATGACTGGATGAACCAGAAATATCGGGTTGTGTTATGCCTAACTCAAGGCGAAATATTGTGAAAGCCTCTGTGTTTGTGTATTCCTGATATTATCAACGGACTTTTTTGTTTTGGATGTTTTTTATCGGGGAATATTTAATTTTGTACCATTGAAACACTATTTGGTTCCACATGGAGACACCAGCTCTACATATTCATATTGTCTAGGGAGAAAGTTAGAGGGAGGAACTGCGACAAATAAACATGATATTTCTGTTTGTATAGATGACATTTTATGCGCTTGCCTAACGAAAAGACTTTGCGTTTCCCCAAAACCATTTTTACTGTGATTTTCTCGGTCCATTGCATATGAATTCCACACAAGTTTACCTGATATGCCTGGATGAAACCGGAAATATCCGGTTGTGTTTTGGCTAACTATATTCCTGAATTTGCTACAGCCTCTGTGTTTGTGTTTTCTGGATATTATTAACGGACTATATTGTTTTGAATGTTTTTTATCGGGGAACTTTTTATTTTGAGCTTGGATATAGTAATTGGTGCCACAAGGAGACACCAGCTCTACATATTTGTATTTTCTAGGGAGAAAGCTAGCGGAACTGCGACAAACAAACATGATATTTCTGTTTGTGTAGATGACATTTTATGCACATGCCTAACAAAAAGACTTTGCTTTTCTCCAAAACCATTTGCACTGTGATTTTCTCGGTCCATTGCATATGAATTCCACACCAGGTTATCCGGATATGACTGGATGAAACCGGAAATATCCGGTTTTGTTTTGGCTAACTCAATACCAGATATTGCTACAGTCTCTGTGTTTGTGTTTTCTGGATATTATAAACGGACTTTATTGTTTTGGATGTTTTTTATCAGGGAACATTTAATTTTGTGCTTGGAAACACTAATTGGTTCCACATGGAAACACAAGCTCTAACATTCGCAATTTCTGGGGAGAAAGCTAAAAGAACTGCGGCAAACAAACATGATATTTCTGTTTGTATAGATGACATTTTATGCACTTGCCTAATGAAAAGACTTTGCTTTTCTCCAAAACCATTTTTACTGTGATTTTCTTGGTCCATTGCATACGAATTCCACACCACTTTGTCCGGATATGACTGGATGAAACCGGAAATATCCGGTTGTGTTTTGGCTAACTCAATCCCAGATATTGCTATAGCCTCTGTGTTTTTGTTTTCTGGATGTTATCAATGGACTTCATTGTTTTGGGTGTTTGTTCTCGGGGAACATTTAATTTTGGGCTTGGAAACACTAATTGGTTCCACATGGAGACACCAGCTCTACACATTCGTATTTTCTAGGGAGAAAGCTAGAGGTTCTGCGGCAAACAAACATGATATTTCTGTTTGTATCGATGACACTTTAATCACTTGCCTAACGAAAAGACTTTGCTTTTCTCCAAAACCATTTCTCCTGTGATTATCTGGGTCCATTGCATACGAATTCCACACCAGTTTCTCCTGATATGAATGCATGAATACAGAGATATCCGGTTGTCTTTTGGGTAACTCAATCTGAAATATTGTGAAAGACTCTCTGTTTGTGTTTTCTGGATATTATTGATGGACTGTATTGTTTTGAATGTTTTTATCAGGGAACATTTAATTTTGTACCGTTGAAACAGTAATTGGTTTATCATGTGGACACCAGCTCTACATATTCGTATTTTCTAGGGAGAAAGCTAGAGGAACTGCGGCAAACAAACATGATATTTCTGTTTGTGTAGATGACATTTTATGCACTTGCCTAACAAAAAGACTTTGCTTTTCTACAAAACCATTTTCACTGTGTTTTTCTCGGTCCATTGCATACGATTTCCACACCACTTTGTCCGGATATGACTGGATGAAACCTGAACTATCCGGTTTTGTTTTGGCTAATTCAATCCCCGAATTTCCTGCAGCCTCTGTGTTTGTGTTTTCCGGATATTATAAACGGATTTCATTGCTTTGAATGTTTTTTATCAGGGAACTTTTTATTTTGAGCTTGGATACAGTAATTGGTTCGACATGGAGCCACCAGCTCTACATATTTGTATTTTCTAGGGAGAAAGCTAGAAGATCTGCGGCAAACAAACATGATATTTCTGTTTGTATTGATGACATTTTATGCACTTGCCTAACGAAAAGACTTTGCTCTTCTCCAAAATCATTTTTACTGTGATTTTCTTGGTCCTTTGCATACGAATTCCACAACACTTTGTCTGGATATGACTGGATGAACCAGAAATATCGGGTTGTGTTATGCCTAACTCAAGGCGAAATATTGTGAAAGCCTCTGTGTTTGTGTATTCCTGATATTATCAACGGACTTTTTTGTTTTGGATGTTTTTTATCGGGGAATATTTAATTTTGTACCATTGAAACACTATTTGGTTCCACATGGAGACACCAGCTCTACATATTCATATTGTCTAGGGAGAAAGTTAGAGGGAGGAACTGCGACAAATAAACATGATATTTCTGTTTGTATAGATGACATTTTATGCGCTTGCCTAACGAAAAGACTTTGCGTTTCCCCAAAACCATTTTTACTGTGATTTTCTCGGTCCATTGCATATGAATTCCACACAAGTTTACCTGATATGCCTGGATGAAACCGGAAATATCCGGTTGTGTTTTGGCTAACTATATTCCTGAATTTGCTACAGCCTCTGTGTTTGTGTTTTCTGGATATTATTAACGGACTATATTGTTTTGAATGTTTTTTATTGGGGAACTTTTTATTTTGAGCTTGGATATAGTAATTGGTGCCACAAGGAGACACCAGCTCTACATATTTGTATTTTCTAGGGAGAAAGCTAGCGGAACTGCGACAAACAAACATGATATTTCTGTTTGTGTAGATGACATTTTATGCACATGCCTAACAAAAAGACTTTGCTTTTCTCCAAAACCATTTGCACTGTGATTTTCTCGGTCCATTGCATATGAATTCCACACCAGGTTATCCGGATATGACTGGATGAAACCGGAAATATCCGGTTTTGTTTTGGCTAACTCAATACCAGATATTGCTACAGTCTCTGTGTTTGTGTTTTCTGGATATTATAAACGGACTTTATTGTTTTGGATGTTTTTTATCAGGGAACATTTAATTTTGTGCTTGGAAACACTAATTGGTTCCACATGGAAACACAAGCTCTAACATTCGCAATTTCTGGGGAGAAAGCTAAAAGAACTGCGGCAAACAAACATGATATTTCTGTTTGTATAGATGACATTTTATGCACTTGCCTAATGAAAAGACTTTGCTTTTCTCCAAAACCATTTTTACTGTGATTTTCTTGGTCCATTGCATACGAATTCCACACCACTTTGTCCGGATATGACTGGATGAAACCGGAAATATCCGGTTGTGTTTTGGCTAACTCAATCCCAGATATTGCTATAGCCTCTGTGTTTTTGTTTTCTGGATGTTATCAATGGACTTCATTGTTTTGGGTGTTTGTTCTCGGGGAACATTTAATTTTGGGCTTGGAAACACTAATTGGTTCCACATGGAGACACCAGCTCTACACATTCGTATTTTCTAGGGAGAAAGCTAGAGGTTCTGCGGCAAACAAACATGATATTTCTGTTTGTATCGATGACACTTTAATCACTTGCCTAACGAAAAGACTTTGCTTTTCTCCAAAACCATTTCTCCTGTGATTATCTGGGTCCATTGCATACGAATTCCACACCAGTTTCTCCTGATATGAATGCATGAATACAGAGATATCCGGTTGTCTTTTGGGTAACTCAATCTGAAATATTGTGAAAGACTCTCTGTTTGTGTTTTCTGGATATTATTGATGGACTGTATTGTTTTGAATGTTTTTATCAGGGAACATTTAATTTTGTACCGTTGAAACAGTAATTGGTTTATCATGTGGACACCAGCTCTACATATTCGTATTTTCTAGGGAGAAAGCTAGAGGAACTGCGGCAAACAAACATGATATTTCTGTTTGTATAGATGACATTTTATGCACTTGCCTAACAAAAAGACTTTGCTTTTCTACAAAACCATTTTCACTGTGTTTTTCTCGGTCCATTGCATACGATTTCCACACCACTTTGTCCGGATATGACTGGATGAAACCTGAACTATCCGGTTTTGTTTTGGCTAATTCAATCCCCGAATTTCCTGCAGCCTCTGTGTTTGTGTTTTCCGGATATTATAAACGGATTTCATTGCTTTGAATGTTTTTTATCAGGGAACTTTTTATTTTGAGCTTGGATACAGTAATTGGTTCGACATGGAGCCACCAGCTCTACATATTTGTATTTTCTAGGGAGAAAGCTAGAAGATCTGCGGCAAACAAACATGATATTTCTGTTTGTATTGATGACATTTTATGCACTTGCCTAACGAAAAGACTTTGCTCTTCTCCAAAATCATTTTTACTGTGATTTTCTTGGTCCTTTGCATACGAATTCCACAACACTTTGTCTGGATATGACTGGATGAACCAGAAATATCGGGTTGTGTTATGCCTAACTCAAGGCGAAATATTGTGAAAGCCTCTGTGTTTGTGTATTCCTGATATTATCAACGGACTTTTTTGTTTTGGATGTTTTTTATCGGGGAATATTTAATTTTGTACCATTGAAACACTATTTGGTTCCACATGGAGACACCAGCTCTACATATTCATATTGTCTAGGGAGAAAGTTAGAGGGAGGAACTGCGACAAATAAACATGATATTTCTGTTTGTATAGATGACATTTTATGCGCTTGCCTAACGAAAAGACTTTGCGTTTCCCCAAAACCATTTTTACTGTGATTTTCTCGGTCCATTGCATATGAATTCCACACAAGTTTACCTGATATGCCTGGATGAAACCGGAAATATCCGGTTGTGTTTTGGCTAACTATATTCCTGAATTTGCTACAGCCTCTGTGTTTGTGTTTTCTGGATATTATTAACGGACTATATTGTTTTGAATGTTTTTTATCGGGGAACTTTTTATTTTGAGCTTGGATATAGTAATTGGTGCCACAAGGAGACACCAGCTCTACATATTTGTATTTTCTAGGGAGAAAGCTAGCGGAACTGCGACAAACAAACATGATATTTCTGTTTGTGTAGATGACATTTTATGCACATGCCTAACAAAAAGACTTTGCTTTTCTCCAAAACCATTTGCACTGTGATTTTCTCGGTCCATTGCATATGAATTCCACACCAGGTTATCCAGATATGACTGGATGAAACCGGAAATATCCGGTTTTGTTTTGGCTAACTCAATACCAGATATTGCTACAGTCTCTGTGTTTGTGTTTTCTGGATATTATAAACGGACTTTATTGTTTTGGATGTTTTTTATCAGGGAACATTTAATTTTGTGCTTGGAAACACTAATTGGTTCCACATGGAAACACAAGCTCTAACATTCGCAATTTCTGGGGAGAAAGCTAAAAGAACTGCGGCAAACAAACATGATATTTCTGTTTGTATAGATGACATTTTATGCACTTGCCTAATGAAAAGACTTTGCTTTTCTCCAAAACCATTTTTACTGTGATTTTCTTGGTCCATTGCATACGAATTCCACACCACTTTGTCCGGATATGACTGGATGAAACCGGAAATATCCGGTTGTGTTTTGGCTAACTCAATCCCAGATATTGCTATAGCCTCTGTGTTTTTGTTTTCTGGATGTTATCAATGGACTTCATTGTTTTGGGTGTTTGTTCTCGGGGAACATTTAATTTTGGGCTTGGAAACACTAATTGGTTCCACATGGAGACACCAGCTCTACACATTCGTATTTTCTAGGGAGAAAGCTAGAGGTTCTGCGGCAAACAAACATGATATTTCTGTTTGTATCGATGACACTTTAATCACTTGCCTAACGAAAAGACTTTGCTTTTCTCCAAAACCATTTCTCCTGTGATTATCTGGGTCCATTGCATACGAATTCCACACCAGTTTCTCCTGATATGAATGCATGAATACAGAGATATCCGGTTGTCTTTTGGGTAACTCAATCTGAAATATTGTGAAAGACTCTCTGTTTGTGTTTTCTGGATATTATTGATGGACTGTATTGTTTTGAATGTTTTTATCAGGGAACATTTAATTTTGTACCGTTGAAACAGTAATTGGTTTATCATGTGGACACCAGCTCTACATATTCGTATTTTCTAGGGAGAAAGCTAGAGGAACTGCGGCAAACAAACATGATATTTCTGTTTGTATAGATGACATTTTATGCACTTGCCTAACAAAAAGACTTTGCTTTTCTACAAAACCATTTTCACTGTGTTTTTCTCGGTCCATTGCATACGATTTCCACACCACTTTGTCCGGATATGACTGGATGAAACCTGAACTATCCGGTTTTGTTTTGGCTAATTCAATCCCCGAATTTCCTGCAGCCTCTGTGTTTGTGTTTTCCGGATATTATAAACGGATTTCATTGCTTTGAATGTTTTTTATCAGGGAACTTTTTATTTTGAGCTTGGATACAGTAATTGGTTCGACATGGAGCCACCAGCTCTACATATTTGTATTTTCTAGGGAGAAAGCTAGAAGATCTGCGGCAAACAAACATGATATTTCTGTTTGTATTGATGACATTTTATGCACTTGCCTAACGAAAAGACTTTGCTCTTCTCCAAAATCATTTTTACTGTGATTTTCTTGGTCCTTTGCATACGAATTCCACAACACTTTGTCTGGATATGACTGGATGAACCAGAAATATCGGGTTGTGTTATGCCTAACTCAAGGCGAAATATTGTGAAAGCCTCTGTGTTTGTGTATTCCTGATATTATCAACGGACTTTTTTGTTTTGGATGTTTTTTATCGGGGAATATTTAATTTTGTACCATTGAAACACTATTTGGTTCCACATGGAGACACCAGCTCTACATATTCATATTGTCTAGGGAGAAAGTTAGAGGGAGGAACTGCGACAAATAAACATGATATTTCTGTTTGTATAGATGACATTTTATGCGCTTGCCTAACGAAAAGACTTTGCGTTTCCCCAAAACCATTTTTACTGTGATTTTCTCGGTCCATTGCATATGAATTCCACACAAGTTTACCTGATATGCCTGGATGAAACCGGAAATATCCGGTTGTGTTTTGGCTAACTATATTCCTGAATTTGCTACAGCCTCTGTGTTTGTGTTTTCTGGATATTATTAACGGACTATATTGTTTTGAATGTTTTTTATCGGGGAACTTTTTATTTTGAGCTTGGATATAGTAATTGGTGCCACAAGGAGACACCAGCTCTACATATTTGTATTTTCTAGGGAGAAAGCTAGCGGAACTGCGACAAACAAACATGATATTTCTGTTTGTGTAGATGACATTTTATGCACATGCCTAACAAAAAGACTTTGCTTTTCTCCAAAACCATTTGCACTGTGATTTTCTCGGTCCATTGCATATGAATTCCACACCAGGTTATCCGGATATGACTGGATGAAACCGGAAATATCCGGTTTTGTTTTGGCTAACTCAATACCAGATATTGCTACAGTCTCTGTGTTTGTGTTTTCTGGATATTATAAACGGACTTTATTGTTTTGGATGTTTTTTATCAGGGAACATTTAATTTTGTGCTTGGAAACACTAATTGGTTCCACATGGAAACACAAGCTCTAACATTCGCAATTTCTGGGGAGAAAGCTAAAAGAACTGCGGCAAACAAACATGATATTTCTGTTTGTATAGATGACATTTTATGCACTTGCCTAATGAAAAGACTTTGCTTTTCTCCAAAACCATTTTTACTGTGATTTTCTTGGTCCATTGCATACGAATTCCACACCACTTTGTCCGGATATGACTGGATGAAACCGGAAATATCCGGTTGTGTTTTGGCTAACTCAATCCCAGATATTGCTATAGCCTCTGTGTTTTTGTTTTCTGGATGTTATCAATGGACTTCATTGTTTTGGGTGTTTGTTCTCGGGGAACATTTAATTTTGGGCTTGGAAACACTAATTGGTTCCACATGGAGACACCAGCTCTACACATTCGTATTTTCTAGGGAGAAAGCTAGAGGTTCTGCGGCAAACAAACATGATATTTCTGTTTGTATCGATGACACTTTAATCACTTGCCTAACGAAAAGACTTTGCTTTTCTCCAAAACCATTTCTCCTGTGATTATCTGGGTCCATTGCATACGAATTCCACACCAGTTTCTCCTGATATGAATGCATGAATACAGAGATATCCGGTTGTCTTTTGGGTAACTCAATCTGAAATATTGTGAAAGACTCTCTGTTTGTGTTTTCTGGATATTATTGATGGACTGTATTGTTTTGAATGTTTTTATCAGGGAACATTTAATTTTGTACCGTTGAAACAGTAATTGGTTTATCATGTGGACACCAGCTCTACATATTCGTATTTTCTAGGGAGAAAGCTAGAGGAACTGCGGCAAACAAACATGATATTTCTGTTTGTGTAGATGACATTTTATGCACTTGCCTAACAAAAAGACTTTGCTTTTCTACAAAACCATTTTCACTGTGTTTTTCTCGGTCCATTGCATACGATTTCCACACCACTTTGTCCGGATATGACTGGATGAAACCTGAACTATCCGGTTTTGTTTTGGCTAATTCAATCCCCGAATTTCCTGCAGCCTCTGTGTTTGTGTTTTCCGGATATTATAAACGGATTTCATTGCTTTGAATGTTTTTTATCAGGGAACTTTTTATTTTGAGCTTGGATACAGTAATTGGTTCGACATGGAGCCACCAGCTCTACATATTTGTATTTTCTAGGGAGAAAGCTAGAAGATCTGCGGCAAACAAACATGATATTTCTGTTTGTATTGATGACATTTTATGCACTTGCCTAACGAAAAGACTTTGCTCTTCTCCAAAATCATTTTTACTGTGATTTTCTTGGTCCTTTGCATACGAATTCCACAACACTTTGTCTGGATATGACTGGATGAACCAGAAATATCGGGTTGTGTTATGCCTAACTCAAGGCGAAATATTGTGAAAGCCTCTGTGTTTGTGTATTCCTGATATTATCAACGGACTTTTTTGTTTTGGATGTTTTTTATCAGGGAATATTTAATTTTGTACCATTGAAACACTATTTGGTTCCACATGGAGACACCAGCTCTACATATTCATATTGTCTAGGGAGAAAGTTAGAGGGAGGAACTGCGACAAATAAACATGATATTTCTGTTTGTATAGATGACATTTTATGCGCTTGCCTAACGAAAAGACTTTGCGTTTCCCCAAAACCATTTTTACTGTGATTTTCTCGGTCCATTGCATATGAATTCCACACAAGTTTACCTGATATGCCTGGATGAAACCGGAAATATCCGGTTGTGTTTTGGCTAACTATATTCCTGAATTTGCTACAGCCTCTGTGTTTGTGTTTTCTGGATATTATTAACGGACTATATTGTTTTGAATGTTTTTTATTGGGGAACTTTTTATTTTGAGCTTGGATATAGTAATTGGTGCCACAAGGAGACACCAGCTCTACATATTTGTATTTTCTAGGGAGAAAGCTAGCGGAACTGCGACAAACAAACATGATATTTCTGTTTGTGTAGATGACATTTTATGCACATGCCTAACAAAAAGACTTTGCTTTTCTCCAAAACCATTTGCACTGTGATTTTCTCGGTCCATTGCATATGAATTCCACACCAGGTTATCCGGATATGACTGGATGAAACCGGAAATATCCGGTTTTGTTTTGGCTAACTCAATACCAGATATTGCTACAGTCTCTGTGTTTGTGTTTTCTGGATATTATAAACGGACTTTATTGTTTTGGATGTTTTTTATCAGGGAACATTTAATTTTGTGCTTGGAAACACTAATTGGTTCCACATGGAAACACAAGCTCTAACATTCGCAATTTCTGGGGAGAAAGCTAAAAGAACTGCGGCAAACAAACATGATATTTCTGTTTGTATAGATGACATTTTATGCACTTGCCTAATGAAAAGACTTTGCTTTTCTCCAAAACCATTTTTACTGTGATTTTCTTGGTCCATTGCATACGAATTCCACACCACTTTGTCCGGATATGACTGGATGAAACCGGAAATATCCGGTTGTGTTTTGGCTAACTCAATCCCAGATATTGCTATAGCCTCTGTGTTTTTGTTTTCTGGATGTTATCAATGGACTTCATTGTTTTGGGTGTTTGTTCTCGGGGAACATTTAATTTTGGGCTTGGAAACACTAATTGGTTCCACATGGAGACACCAGCTCTACACATTCGTATTTTCTAGGGAGAAAGCTAGAGGTTCTGCGGCAAACAAACATGATATTTCTGTTTGTATCGATGACACTTTAATCACTTGCCTAACGAAAAGACTTTGCTTTTCTCCAAAACCATTTCTCCTGTGATTATCTGGGTCCATTGCATACGAATTCCACACCAGTTTCTCCTGATATGAATGCATGAATACAGAGATATCCGGTTGTCTTTTGGGTAACTCAATCTGAAATATTGTGAAAGACTCTCTGTTTGTGTTTTCTGGATATTATTGATGGACTGTATTGTTTTGAATGTTTTTATCAGGGAACATTTAATTTTGTACCGTTGAAACAGTAATTGGTTTATCATGTGGACACCAGCTCTACATATTCGTATTTTCTAGGGAGAAAGCTAGAGGAACTGCGGCAAACAAACATGATATTTCTGTTTGTATAGATGACATTTTATGCACTTGCCTAACAAAAAGACTTTGCTTTTCTACAAAACCATTTTCACTGTGTTTTTCTCGGTCCATTGCATACGATTTCCACACCACTTTGTCCGGATATGACTGGATGAAACCTGAACTATCCGGTTTTGTTTTGGCTAATTCAATCCCCGAATTTCCTGCAGCCTCTGTGTTTGTGTTTTCCGGATATTATAAACGGATTTCATTGCTTTGAATGTTTTTTATCAGGGAACTTTTTATTTTGAGCTTGGATACAGTAATTGGTTCGACATGGAGCCACCAGCTCTACATATTTGTATTTTCTAGGGAGAAAGCTAGAAGATCTGCGGCAAACAAACATGATATTTCTGTTTGTATTGATGACATTTTATGCACTTGCCTAACGAAAAGACTTTGCTCTTCTCCAAAATCATTTTTACTGTGATTTTCTTGGTCCTTTGCATACGAATTCCACAACACTTTGTCTGGATATGACTGGATGAACCAGAAATATCGGGTTGTGTTATGCCTAACTCAAGGCGAAATATTGTGAAAGCCTCTGTGTTTGTGTATTCCTGATATTATCAACGGACTTTTTTGTTTTGGATGTTTTTTATCGGGGAATATTTAATTTTGTACCATTGAAACACTATTTGGTTCCACATGGAGACACCAGCTCTACATATTCATATTGTCTAGGGAGAAAGTTAGAGGGAGGAACTGCGACAAATAAACATGATATTTCTGTTTGTATAGATGACATTTTATGCGCTTGCCTAACGAAAAGACTTTGCGTTTCCCCAAAACCATTTTTACTGTGATTTTCTCGGTCCATTGCATATGAATTCCACACAAGTTTACCTGATATGCCTGGATGAAACCGGAAATATCCGGTTGTGTTTTGGCTAACTATATTCCTGAATTTGCTACAGCCTCTGTGTTTGTGTTTTCTGGATATTATTAACGGACTATATTGTTTTGAATGTTTTTTATCGGGGAACTTTTTATTTTGAGCTTGGATATAGTAATTGGTGCCACAAGGAGACACCAGCTCTACATATTTGTATTTTCTAGGGAGAAAGCTAGCGGAACTGCGACAAACAAACATGATATTTCTGTTTGTGTAGATGACATTTTATGCACATGCCTAACAAAAAGACTTTGCTTTTCTCCAAAACCATTTGCACTGTGATTTTCTCGGTCCATTGCATATGAATTCCACACCAGGTTATCCGGATATGACTGGATGAAACCGGAAATATCCGGTTTTGTTTTGGCTAACTCAATACCAGATATTGCTACAGTCTCTGTGTTTGTGTTTTCTGGATATTATAAACGGACTTTATTGTTTTGGATGTTTTTTATCAGGGAACATTTAATTTTGTGCTTGGAAACACTAATTGGTTCCACATGGAAACACAAGCTCTAACATTCGCAATTTCTGGGGAGAAAGCTAAAAGAACTGCGGCAAACAAACATGATATTTCTGTTTGTATAGATGACATTTTATGCACTTGCCTAATGAAAAGACTTTGCTTTTCTCCAAAACCATTTTTACTGTGATTTTCTTGGTCCATTGCATACGAATTCCACACCACTTTGTCCGGATATGACTGGATGAAACCGGAAATATCCGGTTGTGTTTTGGCTAACTCAATCCCAGATATTGCTATAGCCTCTGTGTTTTTGTTTTCTGGATGTTATCAATGGACTTCATTGTTTTGGGTGTTTGTTCTCGGGGAACATTTAATTTTGGGCTTGGAAACACTAATTGGTTCCACATGGAGACACCAGCTCTACACATTCGTATTTTCTAGGGAGAAAGCTAGAGGTTCTGCGGCAAACAAACATGATATTTCTGTTTGTATCGATGACACTTTAATCACTTGCCTAACGAAAAGACTTTGCTTTTCTCCAAAACCATTTCTCCTGTGATTATCTGGGTCCATTGCATACGAATTCCACACCAGTTTCTCCTGATATGAATGCATGAATACAGAGATATCCGGTTGTCTTTTGGGTAACTGAATCTGAAATATTGTGAAAGACTCTCTGTTTGTGTTTTCTGGATATTATTGATGGACTGTATTGTTTTGAATGTTTTTATCAGGGAACATTTAATTTTGTACCGTTGAAACAGTAATTGGTTTATCATGTGGACACCAGCTCTACATATTCGTATTTTCTAGGGAGAAAGCTAGAGGAACTGCGGCAAACAAACATGATATTTCTGTTTGTGTAGATGACATTTTATGCACTTGCCTAACAAAAAGACTTTGCTTTTCTACAAAACCATTTTCACTGTGTTTTTCTCGGTCCATTGCATACGATTTCCACACCACTTTGTCCGGATATGACTGGATGAAACCTGAACTATCCGGTTTTGTTTTGGCTAATTCAATCCCCGAATTTCCTGCAGCCTCTGTGTTTGTGTTTTCCGGATATTATAAACGGATTTCATTGCTTTGAATGTTTTTTATCAGGGAACTTTTTATTTTGAGCTTGGATACAGTAATTGGTTCGACATGGAGCCACCAGCTCTACATATTTGTATTTTCTAGGGAGAAAGCTAGAAGATCTGCGGCAAACAAACATGATATTTCTGTTTGTATTGATGACATTTTATGCACTTGCCTAACGAAAAGACTTTGCTCTTCTCCAAAATCATTTTTACTGTGATTTTCTTGGTCCTTTGCATACGAATTCCACAACACTTTGTCTGGATATGACTGGATGAACCAGAAATATCGGGTTGTGTTATGCCTAACTCAAGGCGAAATATTGTGAAAGCCTCTGTGTTTGTGTATTCCTGATATTATCAACGGACTTTTTTGTTTTGGATGTTTTTTATCGGGGAATATTTAATTTTGTACCATTGAAACACTATTTGGTTCCACATGGAGACACCAGCTCTACATATTCATATTGTCTAGGGAGAAAGTTAGAGGGAGGAACTGCGACAAATAAACATGATATTTCTGTTTGTATAGATGACATTTTATGCGCTTGCCTAACGAAAAGACTTTGCTTTTCTCCAAAACCATTTTTACTGTGATTTTCTCGGTCCATTGCATATGAATTCCACACAAGTTTACCTGATATGCCTGGATGAAACCGGAAATATCCGGTTGTGTTTTGGCTAACTATATTCCTGAATTTGCTACAGCCTCTGTGTTTGTGTTTTCTGGATATTATTAACGGACTATATTGTTTTGAATGTTTTTTATCGGGGAACTTTTTATTTTGAGCTTGGATATAGTAATTGGTGCCACAAGGAGACACCAGCTCTACATATTTGTATTTTCTAGGGAGAAAGCTAGCGGAACTGCGACAAACAAACATGATATTTCTGTTTGTGTAGATGACATTTTATGCACATGCCTAACAAAAAGACTTTGCTTTTCTCCAAAACCATTTGCACTGTGATTTTCTCGGTCCATTGCATATGAATTCCACACCAGGTTATCCGGATATGACTGGATGAAACCGGAAATATCCGGTTTTGTTTTGGCTAACTCAATACCAGATATTGCTACAGTCTCTGTGTTTGTGTTTTCTGGATATTATAAACGGACTTTATTGTTTTGGATGTTTTTTATCAGGGAACATTTAATTTTGTGCTTGGAAACACTAATTGGTTCCACATGGAAACACAAGCTCTAACATTCGCAATTTCTGGGGAGAAAGCTAAAAGAACTGCGGCAAACAAACATGATATTTCTGTTTGTATAGATGACATTTTATGCACTTGCCTAATGAAAAGACTTTGCTTTTCTCCAAAACCATTTTTACTGTGATTTTCTTGGTCCATTGCATACGAATTCCACACCACTTTGTCCGGATATGACTGGATGAAACCGGAAATATCCGGTTGTGTTTTGGCTAACTCAATCCCAGATATTGCTATAGCCTCTGTGTTTTTGTTTTCTGGATGTTATCAATGGACTTCATTGTTTTGGGTGTTTGTTCTCGGGGAACATTTAATTTTGGGCTTGGAAACACTAATTGGTTCCACATGGAGACACCAGCTCTACACATTCGTATTTTCTAGGGAGAAAGCTAGAGGTTCTGCGGCAAACAAACATGATATTTCTGTTTGTATCGATGACACTTTAATCACTTGCCTAACGAAAAGACTTTGCTTTTCTCCAAAACCATTTCTCCTGTGATTATCTGGGTCCATTGCATACGAATTCCACACCAGTTTCTCCTGATATGAATGCATGAATACAGAGATATCCGGTTGTCTTTTGGGTAACTCAATCTGAAATATTGTGAAAGACTCTCTGTTTGTGTTTTCTGGATATTATTGATGGACTGTATTGTTTTGAATGTTTTTATCAGGGAACATTTAATTTTGTACCGTTGAAACAGTAATTGGTTTATCATGTGGACACCAGCTCTACATATTCGTATTTTCTAGGGAGAAAGCTAGAGGAACTGCGGCAAACAAACATGATATTTCTGTTTGTATAGATGACATTTTATGCACTTGCCTAACAAAAAGACTTTGCTTTTCTACAAAACCATTTTCACTGTGTTTTTCTCGGTCCATTGCATACGATTTCCACACCACTTTGTCCGGATATGACTGGATGAAACCTGAACTATCCGGTTTTGTTTTGGCTAATTCAATCCCCGAATTTCCTGCAGCCTCTGTGTTTGTGTTTTCCGGATATTATAAACGGATTTCATTGTTTTGAATGTTTTTTATCAGGGAACTTTTTATTTTGAGCTTGGATACAGTAATTGGTTCGACATGGAGCCACCAGCTCTACATATTTGTATTTTCTAGGGAGAAAGCTAGAAGATCTGCGGCAAACAAACATGATATTTCTGTTTGTATTGATGACATTTTATGCACTTGCCTAACGAAAAGACTTTGCTCTTCTCCAAAATCATTTTTACTGTGATTTTCTTGGTCCTTTGCATACGAATTCCACAACACTTTGTCTGGATATGACTGGATGAACCAGAAATATCGGGTTGTGTTATGCCTAACTCAAGGCGAAATATTGTGAAAGCCTCTGTGTTTGTGTATTCCTGATATTATCAACGGACTTTTTTGTTTTGGATGTTTTTTATCGGGGAATATTTAATTTTGTACCATTGAAACTCTATTTGGTTCCACATGGAGACACCAGCTCTACATATTCATATTGTCTAGGGAAAAAGTTAGAGGGAGGAACTGCGACAAATAAACGTGATATTTCTGTTTGTATAGATGACATTTTATGCGCTTGCCTAAGGAAAAGACTTTGCATTTCTCCAAAACCATTTGCACTGTGATTTTCTCGGTCCATTGCATATGAATTCCACACCAGTTTGTCCGGATATGACTGGATGTTACTCGAAATATCCGGATTTGTTTTGGCTAACTCAATCCCAGATATTGCTACAGGCTCCGTGTTTGTGTTTTCCAGATATTGTCCAAGGACATTATTGTTTTGAATATTTTTTTATCAGGGAACATTTAATTTTGTGCTTGGAAACACTATTTGGTTCCACATGAGGACACCAGCTCTACACATTCGTATTTTCTAGGGAGAAAGCTAGAAGATCTGTGGAGAACAAACATTATATTTCTGTTTGTATCGATGACATTATATGCACTTGCCTAATGAAAAGACTTTGCTTTTCTCCAAAACCATTTGTACTCTGATTTTCTCAGTCCATTGCATACGAATTCCACACCACTTTGTCCAGATATGACTGGATGAAACCAGAAATATCCGGTTTTGTTTTGGCTAACGCAATCCCAGATGTTGAGACAGCCCCTGTGTTTGTGTTTTCTGGATATTATCAACCGACTTAATTGTTTTGACAGTTTTTTATCAATGAACATTTAATTTTGTGCTTGGTAACACTAATTGGTTCAACAATGGGACTCCAGCTCTACACATTCGTATTTTCTAGGGAGAATACTATACGAACTGCAGCGAACAGACAAGATAGTTCTGTTTGTATAGATGACATTTTATGCACTTGCCTAACGAAAAGTCTTTCCTGTTCTCCAAAACCATTTTCATTGTGATTATTCTAGGTCCATTGCATACGAATTCCACACCACTTTGTCCGGATATGACTGGATGAAACCAGAAATATCCAGTTGTGTTTTGGGTAACTCAATCCCAGGTATTGCTACAGCCTCTGTGTTTGTGTTTTCCGGATATTATCCACAGACTTTATTGTTTTGAATGTTTTTTATCAGGGGACATTTAATTTTGTGCTTGAAACATTTATTGGCTCTACATGGCCACAACAGCTGTACACATCCGTATTTTCTAGGAAGAATGCTAGAGGAACTGCGACAAATAAACATGATATTTCTGTTAGTATAGATGACATTTTATGCACCTGCCTAACGAAAAGACCTTGCTTTTCTCCAAAACCATTTTTACTGTGATTTTCTCGGTCCATTGCATACGAATTCCACACCACTTTGTCCGGATATGACTGGATGAAACCAGAAATATCTGGTTGTGTTTTGGCTAACTCAATCAGAAATATTGTGAAAGCCTCTCTGTTTGTGTTTTCTGGATATTATCGATGGACTTTATTGTTTTGAAAGTTTTTTAATGGGGAACATTTAATTTTGTGCTTGGAAATACTAATTGGTTCTACATGGAGACACCATATATACATATTCGTGTTTTGTAGGTAGAAACCTAGAGGAACTGCGACAAACAAACATGATATTTCTGTTTGTATAGATGACATTTTATGCACTTGCCTAATGAAAAGACCTTGCTTTTCTCCAAAACCATTTTTACTGTGATTTTACCGGTTCACTGCATACGAATTCCACACCAGTTTGTCCGGATATGACTGGATGAAACCAGAAATATCCAGTTTTGTTTTGGCTAACTCAATCAGAAATATGGTGAAATCCTATGTGTTTGTTTTTTCTGGATATTATCGATGGACTTTATTGTTCTGAATGTATTTATCAGAGAACATTTAATTTTTACCGTTAAAACAATAATTGGTTCATCAAGGGGACACCAGCTCTACACATTCTTATTTTCTACGGAGGATAATATACGAATTGCGACAAACAAACATGATATTTTTGTTAGTATAGATGACATTTTATGCACTTGCCTAACGAAAATAACTTGCTGTTCTCCAAAACCATTTTTACTGTGATTTTGTCGGTCCATTGCATATGAATTCCACACCACTTTGTCCGGATATGACTGGATGAAACCGGAAATATGCGGTAATTTTTTGGATTATTCAATCCCAGATATTGCTGCAGCCTCTGTGTTTGTGTTTTCTGGATATTATCAACGGACTTTTTTGTTTTGAATTTTTTTTATCGGGTTACATTTTATTTTGAACTTGGATACACTAATTGGTTCCACATGGAGACACCAGCTCTACATATTCATATTTTCTATGTAGAAAGCTAGAGGAACTGCGACAAACAAGCATATTTCCGATTTTATAAATGACATTTTATGCACTTGCCTAAAGAAAAGACTTTGCTTTTCTCCAAAACCATTTTTGCTGTGATTTTCTCGTTTCATTGCATAAGAATTCTACATTAGTTTGTCCGGATATGACTGTATGAAACCAGAAATATCTGGTTTTGTTTTGGCTAACTCAATCCCAGCTATTGCTACAGCCTCTGTGTTTTCTGGATATTATCAACGGACGTTATTGGTTTGAATGTTTTTTATCGGGGAACATTTTATTTTGAGCTTGGATACAGTAATTGGTTCCACATGGAGACACCAGCTCTACACATTCGTATTTTCTAGGGAGAACGCTAGAGGAACTGCAGCAAACAAACATGATATTTCTGTTTGTATAGATGACATTTTATGCACTTGCCTAACGAAAAGATTTTGCTTTTTTTCCAAAACCATTTTTACTGTGATTTTCTTGGTCCATTGCATACGAATTCCACACCAGTTTGTCCAGATATGACTGGATGAAACCGGAAATATCCGGTTGTGTTTTGGTTAACTCAAATCCAGATGTGCTACAGCCTCTGTGTTTGTGTATTCCTGATTTTATCTACGGACTTTATTATTTTGAATGTTTGTTATCCGGGAACATTTAATTTTGGGCTTGGATACAGTTATTGGTTCCACATGGAGACTGCAGCTCTAAACATTCGTATTTTCTAGGGAGAAAGCCAGAGGAACAGTGACAAACAAACTTGATATTTCTGTATGTATAGATGACATTTTATGCACTTGCCTAATGAAAAGACTTTGCGTTTCTCCAAAACCATTTGTATTGTGAATTTTTCGGTCCATTGCATACGAATTCCACACCAGTTTGTCCGGATATGACTGGATAAAACCAGAATTATCCGGTTGTGTTTTGGCTAACTCAATCCTAGCTATTGCTACACCCTCTGTGTTTTCTGGATATTATCAATGGACGTTATTTGTTGGAATGTTTTTTATCGGGGAACATTTTATTTTTAGCTTGGATACAGTAATTGGTTCCACATGGAGACACCAGCTCTACACGTCCGTATTTTCTAGGGAGAAAGGTAGAGGAACTGCAGCAAACAAAAATAATATTTCTGTTTGTATAGATGACATTTTATGCACTTGCCTAAAGAAAAGACTTTGCTTTTTTTTCCAAAAGCATTTTTACTGTGATTTTCTCGGTCCATTGCATATGAATTCCACACCACTTTGTCCGGATATGACTGGATGAAACTGGAAATATCCGGTGTTGTTTTGGCTAACTCAATACCACCTATTGCTACAGCCTCTGTGTTTGTGTATTCCTGATTTAATCTACGGACTTTATTGGTTTGAATGTTTTTTATCGGGGAACATTTTATTTTGAGCTTGGATACAGTAATTGGTTCCACATGGAGACACCAGCTCTACACATTCGTATTTTCTAGGGAGAAAGCTAGAGGAACTGCGACAAAGAAACTTGATATTTCTGTTTGTATAGATGACATTTTATGCACTTGCCTAACAAAAAGACTTTGCTTTTCTCCAAAACCATTTTTTCTGTGATTTTCTCGGACCTTTGCATACGAATCCCACACCACTTTCTCTGGATATGACTGGATTTAAACAGAAATATCCGGTTGTGTTTTGGCTAACTAAATTTGAAAAATTGTGATAGCTACTGGGTTTGTGTGTTCTGGATATTATCAACGGATTTTATTGTCTTGAATGTTTATATCAGGGAACATTTCATTTTGTACCGTAGAAATACTAATTGGTTCATCATGGGCACATGAGCTCTACACATTCGTATTTTCTAAGGAGAAAGCTAGAGGAACTGCGGCAACAAACATGATATTTCTGTTTGTATCGATGGCATTTTATGCACTTGCCTAATGAAAATACTTTGCTTTCCTTTAAAAACATTTTTACTGTGATTTTCTCGGTCCATTGTATACGAATTCCACACCAGTTTGTCCAGATATGACTGGATGAAACCGGAAATATCTGGTTTTGTTTTGGCTAACTCAATCCCAGATATTGCTACAGCATCTGTGTTTGTGTTTTCTGGATATTATCGATGGACTTTATTGTTTTGAATGTTTTTTTATCAGAGAATATTTAATTTTTTGCTTGGAATCATTGATTGTTTCCACATGGAGATACCAGCTCTACACATTCGAATTTTCTAGCGAGAAAGCTAGAGGATCTGCGGCAAACAAACATGATATTTCTGTTTGTATCAATGACATTTTATGCACTTGCCTAACGAAAAGACTTTGGTTTTCTCCACAACATTTTTACTGTGATTTTCTCGGTCCATTGCATAGGAATTGCACACCAGTTTGTCCAGATATGACTGGATGAAACCAGAAATATCCGGTTGTGTTTTGGCTAACTCAATCCGAAATATTGTGAAAGCCTCTCTGTTTGTGTTTTCTAATATTATCGATGTACTTTATTGTTTTGAATGTTTTTATCAGTGAACATTAAATTTTGTACCATTGATACACTAATGGGTTCATCATGGCAACACAGGCTCTACACATTCGTATTTTCTAGGGAGAAAGCTAGAGGAACTGTGACAAACAAACATGATATTTCTGTTTGTATAGATGACATTTTATGCACTTTCCTAATGAAAAGACTTTGCTTCTCTCCAATACCATTTTTACTCTGTTTTTCTCAGTCCATTACATACGAATTGCACACCAGTTTGTCCGGATATCACTGGATGAAAACACAAATATCCGGTTGTGTTTTGGGTAACTCAATCACAGATATTGCTACAGCCTCTGTGTTTGTGTTTTCTGGATATTATCGATGGACTTTATTTTTTTGTTTGGATGTTTTTATCAGGGAACATTCAGTTTTGTACCATAGAAACACTAATTGGTTCCACATGGAGACACCAGCTCTACACATTCGTATTTTATTTTTTATTTATGATTTTTTTTAAACTTTTATTTAATGAATATAAATTTCCAGTGCACATCTTATGGATTACAATGGCTTTCCCTTCCCATAACTTCTTATTTTCTAAGGAGAAAGCTAGAGGAACTGCGACAAAAAAACATGATATTTCTGTTTGTATAGATGACATTTTATGCACTTTTCTAATGAAAAGACTTTGCGTTTCCCCAAAACCATTTTTATTGTGATTTCCTCGGTCCATCGCATACGAATTCCACACCAGTTTGTCCGAATATGACTGGATGAAACCGGAAATATCCGGTTATGTTTTGGCTAACTCAATCCCAGATATTGCTACAGCCTCTGTGTTTGTGTTTTCTGGACATTATCAACAGACGTTATTGTTTTGAATGTTTTTTATCGGGGAACATTTAATTTTGGGCTTGGTACAGTAATTGGTTCCACATGGAGACACCAGCTCTACAGATTCGTATTTTCTAGGGAGAAAGCTAGAGGAACCTTGACAAACAAACATGATCTTTCTGTTTGCATCGATGACATTTTATGCACTTGCCTAACGAAAAGACTTTGTGTTTCCCCAAAACCATTTTTATTGTGATTTCCTCGGTCCATTGCATACGAATTCCACACCTGTTTGTCTGAATATGACTCGATGAAACCAGAAATATCCGGTTGTGTTTTCACTAACTCAGTCAGAAATATTGTGAGAGTTTCTGGGTTTGTGTTTTCTGGATATTATCGATGGACTTTATTGTTTTGAATATTTTGCTCTGGGAACATTTTATTTTGAGCTTGAATACAGTAATTGGTTCCACATGGATACACCAGCTCTACATATTCATATTTTTTAGGTAGAAAGCAAGTGGAACTGTGACAAACAAACATGATATTTCTGTTTGTATAGATGACATTTTATGCACTTGCGTAACGAAAAGACTTTGGTTTTCTCCAATACCATTTGTACTGTGATTTTCTCGGTCCATTGCATACGAATTCCACACCAGTTTATCTGGATATGACTGGAAGAAACCAGAAATATCCGGTTGTGTTTTGGCTAACTCAATCCCAGATATTGCTATAGCCTCTGTGTTTGTGTATTCCTGATATTATCTACGGACTTTATTATTTTGAATATTCGTTATCGGGGAACATTTAATTTTGGTCTTGGAATCACTGATTGGTTCCACATGGAGACACCAGCTCTACATATTCTTATTTTTTAGGGAGAATGCTAGAGGTACTGCGGCAAACAAACATGATATTTCTGTTTGTATCGATGACATTTTATGCACTTGCCTAACAGAAACACTTTGCTTTTCTCCACAACAATTTTTACTGTGATTTTCTCGGTCCATTGCATACGAATTCCACCCCACTTTGTCCGGATATGACTGGATGAAACCGGAAATATCCGGTTATGTTTTGGCTAACTCAATCAGAAATATTGTGATAGCTTCTGGGTTTGTGTTTTCTGGATATTATCGATGGACTTTATTGTTTTGAATGTTTTTTTTAACTTTTATTTAATGAATATAAATTTCCAGTGTATAGTTTATGGATTACAATGGCTTCCCCTTCCCATAACTTCCCTCCCACCCACAACCCTCCCCTCTCCCGCTCCTTCTCCCCTTCCATTCACATCAAGATTCATTTGCAATTCTCTTTATATACAGAAGATCAATGTAGTATAAAGGTTTCAACAGTTTGCACCCCCATACAAACACAAAGTGAAACATACTGTTTGAGAACTAGTTATAGCATTAAATCAAGATGTACAGCACATTATGGACAGAGATCCTACATGAGGAGCAAGTGCACAGTGACTCCTGTTGTTAACCCAACAAATTGACACTCTAGTTTATGGTGCCAGTAACCACCCTAGGCTGTCGTCATGTGTTGCGAAGGCTATGGAAGCCTTCTAAGTTTGCCAACTCTGATCATATTTAGACAAGGTCATAAAAGATAGGGTGAGGATAGTAACCAATGATCCTAAGAGAGGTATTAACCAGGTTTGAACAATTATACAGCATTAAGTGGGGAAGAGGACCATCAGTACACACAGGTTGGGAGTAGAGCCATTGGTAGTAGATTAGCGGTTATAATTACAAAGGAATGAGGCCCAAGTACGCTAGACAGGGTCTAGAACAAAGGGCAGAGTCATTATTAGAGGAGCTAAGAAAGGTGCTGTCTAAGCTACAATTAAGTTTTCTGATTGAGAGGCAAGTAGAACCTGATAGAAGTGGCTTGATAATAATCTGGTGGGCTTTAGGCTTTGTAAGTTAAGAGGCCCAGACCTATCTATCTCTTCACTTGGGGTATATCCTAAGGGAGGTGTGAACCTCCTAGGGGAAGGCACTCTGTTGACTTTCATTACTTGGCTGGCCTGGGAGGAGAGCTGGCCTGGTAAGGCAGGTGGCATCTCTAACAGGAAATTTACAGTTCTGCCTTCAATGTTGCTGACCCTATTTGGCTGTCCCCTCTGCTGCAGTGGGCACTTTGGAAGTTGGGCTGAGTGAAGGGCTTTTCAGCTTAGAGCCAATAAGATCTGTGGCTCTGACCTGGGCATCCTTTGACTCCAGGGCACATCCATTTCCAGTGATCCAACTCTTGGCAGAGCTGCCAGGGCTCTTCACAAGCTGATTTCTGCTGAAGCCCAGGCTTACCACATTGAAAGCCACTGCAGTGGACTGGCCTGTTGGGTCTCCTTGAGGGCAGATCACTGTACAGATCAGCCATTTATATGCCTGCCACCCATTGCTTCTGATGCCTAGCTTTCTTTTCCTCCTGGTTTCTGTTAAAGCAGACTAGAGGATGCAAGTCAAGGGAGTGCCCGTATCCCATCTCTAATCTTCTGTGGCCTGAACTACAAGTCTATAGTCACAGGCATGTTCTGTAGTAGTTTTTCTAAGGTAGACAATGCCCATGAGGAAAATTATATTCTCACTTTAAAACTTTCTTTCCCTTTGGTCTGAAAGGGAGGTTTTTTTTCTACTTACTGTATACTTCACTGATGGCGAGGTAAATCTAGCTATGAGATTATTAGTTAAGTTCTTATTTTGGCTATGCTATTACAGAAAATTTTTAGCCATCTCTTTTATAAGGTCTAAAGATTAAGTTGTGCATCCTACAGATTCCTTCATAATAGCATTAGTTTACTACCTTGAGAATAGAGAAATGAAAGAACAAGTTGGGCTTAGAATAGAGAAATGAGGGAGCAAGTCCTAGATCATGTGCTGACATTAGCAATATCACATGAATACTTAGCAAACAGTTTCAACCATTAGATAACAACTTAAGAAAACATTTACCATAAAGTCCAATGCCTTCTATAAATTTTAAGAATCATGTATTTGAAAACACCTCTTAAATATCTAACATGGTGTAGTTAGTTTAACCAGTAAACTTAAGCACAATCATCTAAAATGTTTTTAGTTTCTTTCTACCAACAAGTTTAAAACATATGATACACAGATTCAGGTCACACAAATTCAAATGTATCTTTGATTGATTTTAGCAGCTTAAATTTATGGACAATCTTATCTATAAGTCATTTAAAATAAAACTCTTAATAAAATTTCCCCATGTGAACATACAATATGTACACACATATAACATAGCATAGTAGTCCAATATAGCAATTTTAATAATAGCTTTTAAAATCTTTAACTCTTTTTGTAGATTGCCAATTGATTTGAATTGCTTTTTGTTTTTAGTAAACTCAGTTAACCATACTTTCTCTCAGTTGGTACTGTCAATACATTATTGGCTTCATCTGTTTACAGAGCCATCCCAAAGTACTGAATACAATAGAAGTGGCTGGAAAAAGTCCATAGGAACCTATAGGAGGACAGCTAAACACAGAACCAACAAAGCTTTAGTTTTATGAGCAGCAAATCATATATAACTGTGGATGACAAAAAACTTTAAGTCGCCATGTTTAAAATTATAAACTCATCAACCAACAAGAGGCACTTGCTTACTTCACCGTATTTTTGAAAGCACCTGTAGGATTTTACAAGTATTTAACCCTTTAGGCCTCTGGGGCTTTCTCATTAAGATAACTATCATGTCTAGTAACACAAGATCATTAGACTTTTTAATTCTCAATCATTTGTATTAATAGCATTTTCCATTATAGAAACTTAAAATTTGGTACCATGTCACATCTTGACAGTACTTCTAATATAATCCAAATAGCCTGATTAGTTGGTGTCTCTATAAGATGAGAGACATAGGTCCTTCGATTTTTTCAGTTGGGCCCAAACTGGAAAAACCAAAGTCCAAGATTTACTGGAAATTTTAGAGTCCAGATTGTTTGGAACTTTCATTTTTTGAATGCCTGTCAAGAATGCCAAGAAGGCTCAAAATCCAAAATATCTGGTTGAAATAAGATTCCTTAAAATCATGACATAACATAGACCAAATTTGATCATTGTTACAAGGTGATTATTCAAATCTTTGAAAAGAAGCACATATTTAAATAACCCATAGCTCTTAATTAAAATTCAGCTGTTTTTGAACAATTAGAATTTAACAGACATCAAGAGAACATAATAGATTACTATAACACATTGCTATAACAGAGCATCAGAGTTTAATTCTATGTCAAAGAGAAATTGAGCTTCCTGTGATCTTTTGCTGTGAGGTTTCCTTCCTTTACCTTCTTTCATATTGATGACCATGTTTCTGTGTTTCTGTGTGTAACACATCTTTAAGCATCTTTTGCAGGGCAGGACGAGTGGCGACAAATTCTTTCAGTTTCTGTTTGCTATGAAAAGTCTTAATTTCACCTTCATTCACAAATGAGAGCTTTGCAGGATATAATATTCTGGGCTGACAGTTTTTCTCTCTTAGTACCTGGGCTATGTCTCGCCATTCCCTTCTAGCTTGTAGGGTTTCTGATGAGAAGTCTGCTGTGAGTCTAATTGGAGATCCTCTAAGAGTAATCTGACGTTTCTCTCGCACATTTTAGGATCTTTTCTTTATGTTTCACTGTGGTGAGTTTGATTACAACATGTCGTGGTGAGGATCTCTTTTGGTCATGTTTATTAGGGGTTCCATAAGCTTCCTGTACTAAGATGCCTCTTTCCTTCTCCAAACCTGGGACATTTTCTGCTAGTATCTCACTGAAAATTCCTTCTAATCCTTTCTCCTTCTCCATGCCTTCAGGAACTCCTAGAACCCGGATGTTAGGTTTTTTAATAGTATCCTGTAGATTCCCGACAATATTTTTTAGATTTCTAATTTCCTCTTCTTTTCTTTCATTTGTCTGCTTCCTTTCCTGTTCTCTGTCTTCTAAGTCTGATATTCTCTCTTCTGCTTCACCCATTCTGTTTTTAAGGCTCTCTAATGTGTTTGTCATTTGATCTATTGAATTCTTCATTTCATTATGATTTCTCGTCACTATCACAGTTTCTTGTTCTACTAGTTGTTTCATTTCATTTTGATTCCTCCTTAATATTTCATTTTCACGAAAGAGATTTTCTATATTGTCCATTAAGGATTTCTGTAGTTCAAGAATTTGTTTTTGAGAACTTCTTAATGTTCTTATCAATTTTTTGAGATCCACTTCTTGCATTTCTTCTATCTCACCATCTTCATAATCTTGAATTGGGGTGTCTTTTTCATTTGGGGGCGTCATAGTGTCTTCCTTGTTCTTGTTACCTTGGTTTTTGCGTTTGTTGTTTGGCATGTTGGAGATATTTGGTTTCTTCACTGTGGTGTTTTTTCTTGTTACACTATGGCTCTATATTAAGTGGACTGTCTGCTTTCGGTGGAGCCTTAGAGGCTTGAAATGAGTGTGGCCTGAGAGCTGTGTTTGGTTCCTCAGGGTTGAGGGTGTGTCAAAGAGGACACTCCCAGGTTAGGCGTGGTAAATCTCTCTTTCTTTTTTTTTTTTTTTTTTGCTTCAAAAGGGAAGTAATTCCACACAGCTGAACGTAATTGGAGGTAGTTAGCAGGTGAATGATATACCCACAGGAGCCAGAGATCAGAAGCTCTTTCCCAAGAACCACACAGGGAATCTCTGCTGCCCTCAGTGTGGGCTCAACTCTCCTGCAGTCTCCCACTGGGTTGCCAAGCCAGATGCCAATCTCCTGTTATTTCACCCCTCCCCCCAGAGTCAGGCTTCTCTGCTAGGCTCAGGGCCGGCGCAGACCCGAGGTTGCCCTGCTTATGATGTATGTCCAAAATGGGACTGCTCTTTGTCTTGCTCGCCTTTGAGGGGTGAGCGGAGAGAGAGAAACTCGTGTCCATATCGGTCACTTTTTTTTTTCCTCTCTCTCTTCTAGTTAGCCTGGTGAACTTTTCCCCACAGAGTTTCAAGCCTCATTCCCTCTAGTCTCCTCTTTCTGCTTGCCCGCTGGTGTCTCGGGCTATTAAGGTTCGGCTCACCTCGCGTTCCAGCGCTGGTGCGTTGATTCTGCCGCTGGTGTTCCGAACCTGGGCTCCCACGCTCTCCACGCAGGTCCACTGTGAATCACTAGTTCAGGACGAGTTTCCTATGCTGTTTCTTCCCCTACTCTTCCTTGACCCTGCAGTATCTCCACTGTTATTAACTTGTGTGTTTCCAAACTATCAATGTGCTCACTTCCTATTCTGCCATCTTACCGCTCTCTCTGTTTTCAATGTTTTTATCAGGGAACATTTCATTTTGTACCATAGAAACACTAATTGGTTCATCATGGGGACACCAGCTCTACACATTCCTATTTTCTAGGGAGAAAGCTAGAAGAACTACGGTAAACAAACATGATATTTCTGTTTGTATAGATGACATTTTATGCACTTGCCTAACGAAAAGACTTTGCTTTTCTCCAAAACCATTTGTACTGTGATTTTCTCGGTCCATTGCATATAAATTCCATACCACTTTGTCCGGATATGACAGGATGTAGCCAGAAATATCCGGTGTTGTTTTGGCGAACTCAATCCCAGATATTGCTAAAGCCTCTGTGTGTGTGTGCTTTCTGGATATTATCAATAGATTTTTGTTTTGAATGTTTTTGATCAGGGAACATTTTATTCTGAGCTTGGATACAGTAATTGGTTCCACATGGATACACCAGCTCTACATATTTGTATTTTCAAGGGAGAAAGGAAGAGGAACTGCGACAAACAAACATGATATTTCTGTTTTTATAGATGGCATTTTATGCAATTGCCTAACGAAAAGACTTTGCTTTTCTCCAAAACCATTTTTACTGTATTTTCTCGATCCACTGCATACGAATTCCACACCAGTTCACCGGATATGACTGGATGAAACCAGAAATATGCGCTTTTGTTTTGGCTAACTCAATCCCAGATATTGCTACAGCCTCTGTGTTTGTGTTTTCTGGATATTATCGATGGACATTATTGTTTTGAATGTTTTTTATCAGGGAACATTTAATTTTGGTCTTGGAATCACTGATTGGTTCCACATGGAGACACCAGCTCTACACATTCGTATTTTCTAGGGAGAAAGCTAGAGGAACTGTGACAAACAAACAAGATATTTCTGTTTGTATCAATGACATTTTATGTACTTGCCTAACGAAAAGACTTTGCTTTTCTCCAAAATCATTTGTACTGTAATTTTCTCGGTCCATTACATACGATTTCCACACAAGTTTGTCCGAATATCACTGGATGAAAACAGAAATTTCCAGTTATGTTTTGGCAAACTCAATCCCAGATATTGCTACAGCCTCTGTGTTTGTGTTTTCTGGACATTATCAAAGGATTTATTCTTTTGAATGTTTGTTATTGGGGAACATTTAAGTTTGGGCTTGGATACAAAATTGGTTCCACATGGAGACACCAGCTCTACATATTCGTATTTTCTAGGGAGAAAGCTAGAGGAACTGCGGCAAAGAAACATGATATTTCTGTTTGTATCGATGACATTTTATGCACTTGCCTAACGAAAAGACTTTGCTTTTCTCCAAAACCATTTGTACTGTGATTTTCTCGGTCCATTGTATACGAATTACACACCAGTTTGTTCAGATATGACTGGATGAAACCGGAAATATCCGGTTATGTTTTGGCTAACTCAATCCCAGATATTGCTACAGCCTCTGTGTTTCTGTTTTCCGGATATTATCCACGGACTTTTTTGTTTTGAATGTGTTTTATCTGGGAACATTTAATTTTGGGCTTGGAAACACTAATAGGTTCCACATGGAGACACCAGCTCTACTCCTTCGTATTTTCTAGAGAGAAAGCTAGAGGAACTGCAGCAAACAAACATGATATTTCTGTTTGTATAGATGACATTTTATGCACTTGCTTAAAGAAAAGACTTTGCTTTTCTCCAAAACCATTTTTACTGTGATTTCCTCGATGCATTGCATACGAAATCCATGGCAGTTGGTCCGGATATGACTGGATGAAACCAGAAATATCCAGTTTTGTGTTGGCTAACTCAATCCCAGAGATTGCTACAGCCTCTGTGTTTGTGTATTCCTGCTATCATCCATGGAATTTATTGTTTTGAATGTTTTTTATCAGGGAACATTTAATTTTTTGCTTGGAATCACTGATTGGTTCCACATGGAGACACCAGCTCTACACATTCGTATTTTCTAGGGAGAAAGCTAGAGGAACTGCCGCAAACAAACATGATATTTCTGTTTGTATAGATGACATTTTTTGCACTTGCCTAACGAAACGACTTTGCTTTTCTCCAAAACAATTTGTACTATGATTTTATCGGTCCATTGCATACGAATTCCACACCAGTTTGTCCGGATATGACTGGATGAAACTAGAGATATCCGGTTTTGTTTTGCCTAACTCAATCCCAAATATTGCTACAGCCTCTGTTTTTTTATTCCTGATATTATCCATGGACTTTATTGTTTTGAATGTTTTTTATCAGGAAGCATTTAATTTTGTGCTTGGAATCACTAATTGGTTCATCATGGGGACACCAACTCTACACATTCGTGTTTTCTAGTGAGAAAGCTAGAGGAACTGTGGCAAAAAAACATGATATGTCTGTTTGTATGGATGATGTTTTATGTACTGCTTAACGAATAGTCTTTGCTTTTCTCCAAAACCCTTTTTACTGTGATTCTCTCGGTCCATTGCATACGAATTCCACACCACTTTGTCTGGATATGACTGGATGTAACCAGAAATATCTGGTTATGTTTTGGCTAACTCAATCATAGATATTGCTACAGCCTCTGTGTTTTTTTTCCCGGATATTATCGATGGAGTTTATTGTTTTGAATGTTTTTTTAATAGGGGAACATTTAATTTTGAGCTTAGATACACTAATTGGTTCCACATGGAGACACCAGCTCTACATATTTGTATTTTCTAGGGAGAAAGCTAGAGGAACTGCGGCAAACAAACATGATATTTCTGTTTGTATCGATGACACTTTATGCCCTTGCCTAACGAAAAGACTTTACTTTTCTCCAACACAATATTTACTGTTATTTTCTCGGTCCATTGCATATGAATACCACACCAGTTTGTCCAGATATGACTGGATGAAACCAGAAATATCCGGTTGTGTTTTGGCTAACTCAATCCGAAATATTGTGAAAGCCTCTGAGTTTATGTTTTCTGGATATTATTGATGGACTTTATTGTTTTGAATATTTTCATCAGGAAACATTTAGTTTTGTACCGTTGAAAAACTAATTGGTTCATCATGGGGACAATAGCTCTACACATTCGTATTTTCTAGGGAGAAAGCTAGAGGAACTGCGACAAACAAACATGATATTTCTGTTTGTATAGATGACATTTTATGCACTTGCCTAACGAAAAGATTTTGCTTTTCTCCACAACAATTTTTACTGTGATTTTCTCGGTCCATTGCATACGAATTCCATACCACTTTGTCTGGATATGACTGGATGAAACCAGAAATATCCGGTTGTGTTTTGGCTAATCAATGTGACATATTGTGAACGTTTCTGTGTTTGTGTTTTCTGGATATTATCGATAGACTTTATTATTTTCTATGTTTTTATCAGGGAACATTTAATTTTCTACCGTTGTAACACTAATTGGTTCATCATGGGGGCACCGGCTCTACACATTCATATTTTCTAGGCAAAAAGCTAGAGGAACTGTGGCAAAGAAAGATGATATTTCTGTTTGTATCGATGACATTTTATGCAGTTGCCTAACGAAAAGACTTTGCTTTTCTCCAAAACCATTTTTACTGTGTTTTCCTCAGTCCATTGCATATGAATTCCACAACATTTTGTCTGGATATGACTGGATGAAACCAGAAATATCGGGTTTTGTTTTGTCTAAGTCAATCCCAGATATTGCCACAGCCTCTGTGTTTGTGTTTTCTGGATATTATCAACGGACTTTATTGTTTTGAATGTTTTTTATCAGGGAACATTTCATTTTGTACCATTGATACACTAATTGCTTCATCATGGGAACACCAGCCCAACATATTCATTTTTTCCTGGTAGAAATCTAGAGGAACTGTGGCATACAAACATGATATATGTATTTGTATAGATGACATTTCATGCACTTGCCTAAGGAAAAGAATTTGCTTTTCTCCAAAACCATTTTTACTGTGATTTTCTCAGTGCATTGCATACAGATTACACACCACTTTGTCCGGATATGACCTTAATGAAAGTGAAAAAGTATCCGGATTTGTTTTCGCTAACTCAATCCCAGCTATTAATACAGCCTCAGTGTGTGTGTTTTCTGGATATTATCAACGGACTTTATTGTTTGAATGTTTTTTATTGGGGAACATTTTATTTTGAGCTTGGATACAGTAATCGGTTCCACATGGAGACACCAGCTCTACACATTATTATTCTCTAGGGAGAAAGCTAGAGGAACTGCGGCAAACAAACATGATATTTCTGTTTGTATAGATGACATTTTATGCACTTGACTAACGAAAAGACTGCTTTTCTCCAAAACCAATTTTACTCCGATGTTCTCAGTCCATTGCATATGAATTCCAAACCAGTTTGTCCGGATATGATTGGATGAAACAGAAATATACTGTTGAGTTTTGGCTAACTCAATCCGAAACATTGTGAAAGCCTCTGTGTTTGTGTTTTCTGGATATTATTGATGGACTGTATTGTTCTGAATGTTTTTATCAGGCAACATTTAATTTTGCACCGCAGAAACACTAATTGCACTTGCCTAATGAAAAGACTTTGCTTTTCTCCAAAACCATTTTTACTGTGATTTTATCGGTCCATTGAATATGAATTCCACACCCGTTTGTCCAGGTATGACTGGATGAAACCGGAAATATCCGGTTGTGTTTTGGCTAACTCAATCCCAGATATTGCTACAGCCTCCGTGTGTGGGTTTTCTGGATAATATCAAAGGACTTTATTGATTTGAATGCTTTTTCAGGGTACATTTTATTTTGAGCTTGGATACAGTAATTGGTTCCACATGGAGATACCAGCTCTACACATTTGTATTTTCTAGCAAGTAAGCTAGAGGAACTGCGGCAAACAAACATGTAATTCTGTTTGTATAGATGACATTTTATGCACTTGCCTAATGAAAAGACTTTGCTTTTCTCCAAAACCATTTTTACTGTGATTTTCTCGGTTCATTGCATATGAATTCCACACCAGTTTCTCCAGATATGACTGGATGAAAACAGAAATATCCGGTTGTGTTTTGGCTAACTGATCCAAAATATTGTTAAAGCCTCTGGGTTTGAGCACTTGATAATGAAAAGACTTTGCCTTTCTCCAAAACCATTTTTAGTCTGATTTTCTGAGCCCGTTGCATACGAATTCCACACCACTTTGTCCGGATATGATTGGATGAAACCAGGCATATCCGGTTGTGTTGTGGCTAACTCAATCCAAAATATTGTGAAAGCCTCTATGTTTGTGATTACTGGATATTATCGTTGGACTTTATTGTTTTGAATGTTTTTATCAGGGAATATTTAATTGTATACCATTGATACACTAATTGGTTCATCATGGGGACACCAGCTCTACACATTCGTATTTTCTAGCGACAATGATAGAGGAACTGCAGCAAACAAACCTGATATTTCTGTTTGTATAGATGACATTTTATGCACTTGCCTAACGAAAAGAATTTGCTTTTCTCCAAAACCATTTGTACTGTAATTTTCTCGGTCCATTGCATACGAATTCTACACCACTTTGTCTGGATTTGACTGGAAGAAACTGGAAATATCCAGTTTTATTTTGTGTAACTCAATCCCAGATATTGCTACAGCCTCTGTGTTTGTTTTCCGGATATTATCAACGGACTTTATTGTTTTGAATGCTTTTTATCAGGGAACATTTAATTTAATTTTATGCTTGGAAACACTATTTGGTTCCACATGGAGACACCAGCTCTACACATTCGTAATTTGTAGGGAGAAAGCTAGAGGATCTGCGGCAAACAAACATGATATTTCTGTTTGTATAGATGACATTTTATGCACTTTCTCCATTTTATGCTTTTCTCCAAAACCATTTGTACTGTGATTTTCTCAGTCCATTGTATGCGAATTCCACACCAGTTTGTTCGGATATGACTGGATTGAACCAGAAATATCCGGTTTGGTTTTTTTTTTTTTTTTGGCTAACTCAATCCGAAATATTGTGAAAGCCTCTATGTTTACGTTTTCTGGGTATTATCGATGGAGTTTATTGTTTTGATTGTTTTTATCAGGGAACATTTAATTTCTTACCGTTGAAGAAGTAATTGGTTCATCATGGGAACACCAGCTCTACACATTCGTATTTTCCAGGGAGAAAGCTAGAGGAACTGCGGCAAACAAACATGATATTTATGTTTGTATCTATGACATTTCACCTACTTCCCTAATGAAAAGACTTTGCTTTTCACCAAAACCATTTGTACTGTGATTTTCTCGGTCCATTCCATACAAATTCCACACCAGTTTGTTCGGATATGACTGGATTTAACCAGAAATATCGGGTTGTGTTTTGCCTAACAAAATCTGAAATATTCAACAGCCTCTCTGTTTGTGTTTTCCGGATATTATCGATGGACTTTATTGTTTTGAATTTTTTTATCCGGGAACATTTATTTTTCTACCGTAGAAACACAAATTGGTTCATCATGGGGACAGCCGCTCTACACGTTTGTATTTTCTAGGGAGAAAGCTAGAGGAACTGCGAGAAACAAACATGATATTTCTGTTTGTATTGATGACATTTTATGCACTTGCCTAACAAAAAGACTTTGCTTTTCTGCAAAACCATATTTACTCTGATTTTCTCAGTCCATTGCTTACGAATTCAACACCACTTTGTCCACATATGACTGGATGAAATGAGAAATATACGGTTGTGTTTTGGCTAACTATTCCGAAATATTGTGAAAGCCTCTGTGTTTTTGTTTTCTGGATATTATCAATGGACTTTATTGTTTTGGATGTTTTTTATCAGGGAATATTTATTTTTGTGTTTGGAAACACTAATTGGTTCCAATGGAGACACCAGCTCTACACATTTGTATTTTCTAGGGAGAAATCTAGAGGAACTGCGGCAAACAATCATGATATTTCTCTTTGTGTAGATGACATTTTATGCACTGGCCTAATGAAAAGACTTTGCTTTTCTCCAAAACCATTTTTACTGTGATTTTCTCGGTCCCCTGCATACAAATTCCACACCAGTTTTTCCGGATATGACTGGATGAAACCGGAAATATCCTGTTGTTTTTTGGCTAACTCAATCACAGATATTGCTACAGCCTCTGTGTTTGTGTTTTCCGGATATTATCAACGGATTTATTGTTTTTTTCAAAGTTTTTTATCGGGGAACATTTAATTTAGAGCTATATACACTAATTGGTTTCACATGGAGACACCAGCTCTATATATTTGTATTTTCTAGGGAGAAAGCTAGAGGAACTGCGGCAACACACATGACATTTCTATTTCTTTCAATGAAATTTTATGCACTTGCCTAACGAAAAGACTTTGCTTTTCTCCAAAACCATTTGTACTATGATTTTCTCAGTCCATTGCATACGAATTCCACACCACTTTGTCTGGATATGACTGGATGAAACCAGAAATATCGGGTTGTATTTTGGCTAACACAATCCGAAATATTGTGAAAGCCTCTTTGTTTGTTTATTCTGGATATTATCTCGGACTTTATTGTTTTGAATGTTTTTATCAGGAAATATTTAATTTTGTACCATTGAAACACTAATTGGTTCATCATCGGGACACCAGCTCTACATATTCGTATTTTCGAGGGAGAAAGCTAGAGGAACTGCGGCAAACAAACATGATATTTCTGTTTGTATCGATGACATTTTATGCACTTGCCTAACGAAAAGACTTTGCTTTTCTCCAAAACCATTTTTACTGTGATTTTCTCGGTCCATTACATACGAATTCCACACCACTTTGTCCGGATATGACTGGAAGAAAACAGAAATATCTGGTTGTGTTTTGGATAACTCAATCCGAAATATTGTGAAAGCCTCTGTGTTTGTGTATTGCTGATATTATCCAGGGACTTTATTGTTTTGAATGTTTTTTATTGGAAAACATTTTATTTGAGCTTGGATACAGTAATTGGTTCCACATGGAGACACCAGCTCTACATATTTGTATTTTCTAGGGAGAAAGCTAGAGGAACTGCGGCAAAGAAACATGATATTTCTGTTTGTATAGATGACATTTTATGCAATTGCCTAACGAAAAGACTTTGCTTTTCTCCATAACCATTTTTAGGATGATTTTCTCCGTCCATTGCATACGAATTCCAAACCACTTTGTCCGGACATGACTGGATGAAAACAGAAATATCCGGTTGTGCTTTGGCTAACTCAATAACAGATGTTGCTACAGCCTCTGTGTTTTTGTTTTCCAGAAATTATCAATGGAATTTATTGTTTTGAACGTTTTTTATCGGGGAACATTTTATTTTGAGCTTAGATTCACTAATTGTTCCACATGGAGACACCAGCGCTACATATTTGTATTTTCTAGGGAGAAAGCTAGAGAAACTGGGGCAAACACACATGATATTTCTGTTTGTATAGATGACATTTTATGCACTTGCCTAAAGAAAAGACTTTGCTTTTCTCCAAAACCATTTTTACTGTGATTTCCTCGATGTATTGCATACGAAATCCATGGCAGTTGGTCCGGATATGACTGGATGAAACCAGAAATATCCGGTTGTGTTTTGGCTAACTCAATCCCAGATATTGCTACAGCCTCTGTGTTTGTGTTTTCTGGATATTATCGATGGACTTTATTGTTTTGAATGTTTTTTATCAGGGAACATTTAATTTTTTGCTTGGAATCACTGATTGTTTCCACATAGAGACACCAGCTCTACACATTCGTGTTTTCTAGGGAGAAAGCTAAAGGAACTGTGACAAACAAACAAGATATTTCTGTTTGTATCGATGACATTTTATGCACTTGCCTAACGAAAAGACTTTGCTTTTCTCCAAAATCATTTGTACTGTAATTTTCTCGGTCCATTACATACGATTTCCACACAAGTTTGTCCGAATATCACTGGATGAAAACAGAAATTTCCAGTTATGTTTTGGCAAACTCAATCCCAGATATTGCTACCTCCTCTGTGTTTGTGTTTTCTGGACATTATCAAAGGATTTATTGTTTTGAATGTTTGTTATTGGGGAACATTTAATTTTGGGCTTGGATACAAAATTGGTTCCACATGGAGACACCAGCTCTACATATTCGTATTTTCTAGGGAGAAAGCTAGAGGAACTGCGGCAAAGAAACATGATATTTCTGTTTGTATCGATGACATTTTATGCACTTGCCTAACGAAAAGACTTTGCTTTTCTCCAAAACCATTTGTACTGTGATTTTCTCGGTCCATTGTATACGAATTACACACCAGTTTGTTCAGATATGACTGGATGAAACCGGAAATATCCGGTTATGTTTTGGCTAACTCAATCCCAGATATTGCTACAGCCTCTGTGTTTCTGTTTTCCGGATATTATCCACGGACTTTTTTGTTTTGAATGTGCTTTATCTGGGAACATTTAATTTTGGGCTTGGAAACACTAATAGGTTCCACATGGAGACACCAGCTCTACTCCTTCGTATTTTCTAGAGAGAAAGCTAGAGGAACTGCGGCAAACAAACATGATATTTCTGTTTGTATAGATGACATTTTATGCACTTGCCTAAAGAAAAGACTTTGCTTTTCTCCAAAACCATTTTTACTGTGATTTCCTTGATGCATTGCATACGAAATCCATGGCAGTTGGTCCGGATATGACTGGATGAAACCAGAAATATCCGGTTTTGTTTTGGCTAACTCAATCCCAGATATTGCTGCAGCCTCTGTGTTTGTGTATTCCTGATATTATCCATGGAATTTATTGTTTTGAATGTTTTTTTTCAGGGAACATTTAATTTTTTGCTTGGAATCACTGATTGGTTCCACATGGAGACACCAGCTCTACACATTCGTATTTTCTAGGGAGAAAGCTAGACGAACTGCTGCAAACAAACATGATATTTCTGTTTGTATAGATGATATTTTTTGCACTTTCCTAACGAAACGACTTTGCTTTTCTCCAAAACCATTTGTACTATGATTTTATCGGTCCATTGCATACGAATTCCACACCAGTTTGTCCGGATATGACTGGATGAAACTAGAGATATCCGGTTTTGTTTTGCCTAACTGAATCCCAAATATTGCTACAGCCTCTGTTTTTTTATTCCTGATATTATCCATGGACTTTATTGTTTTGAATGTTTTTTATCAGGAAGCATTTAATTTTGTGCTTGGAATCACTAATTGGTTCATCCTGGGGACACCGACTCTACACATTCGTGTTTTCTAGTGAGAAAGCTAGAGGAACTGTGGCAAAAAAACATGATATGTCTGTTTGTATGGATGATGTTTTATGTACTGCTTAACGAATAGTCTTTGCTTTTCTCCAAAACCCTTTTTTTCTGTGATTCTCTCGGTCCATTGCATACGAATTCCACACAACTTTGTCCGGATATGACTGGATGTAACCAGAAATATCTGGTTATGTTTTGGCTAACTCAATCATAGACATTGCTACAGCCTCTGTGTTTTTTTTTTCCGGATATTATCAATGGAGTTTATTGTTTTGAATGTTTTTTTATAGGGGAACATTTAATTTTGAGCTTAGATACACTAATTGGTTCCACATGGAGACACCAGCTCTACATATTTGTATTTTCTAGGGAGAAAGCTAGAGGAACTGCGACAAACAAACATGATATTTCTGTTTGTATCAATGACACTTTATGCCCTTGCCTAACGAAAAGATTTTGCTTTTCTCCACAACAATTTTTACTGTGATTTTCTCGGTCCATTGCATACGAATTCCATACCACTTTGTCTGGATATGACTGGATGAAACCAGAAATATCCGGTTGTGTTTTGGCTAATCAATGCGACATATTGTGAAAGTTTCTGTGTTTGTGTTTTCTGGATATTATCGATAGACTTTATTATTTTCTATGTTTTTATCAGGGAACATTTAATTTTCTACCGTTGTAACACTAATTGGTTCATCATGGGGGCACCGGCTCTACACATTCGTATTTTCTAGGCAAAAAGCTAGAGGAACTGAGGCAAAGAAAGATGATATTTCTGTTTGTATCGATGACATTTTATGCAGTTGCCTAACGAAAAGACTTTGCTTTTCTCCAAAACCATTTTTACTGTGTATTACTCAGTCCATTGCATATGAATTCCACAACATTTTGTCTGGATATGACTGGATGAAACCAGAAATATCGGGTTTTGTTTTGTCTAAGTCAATCCCAGATATTGCCACAGCCTCTGTGTTTGTGTTTTCTGGATATTATCAACGGACTTTATTGTTTTGAATGTTTTTTATCAGGGAACATTTCATTTTGTACCATTGATACACTAATTGCTTCATCATGGGAACACCAGCCCAACATATTCATTTTTTCCTGGTAGAAATCTAGAGGAACTGTGGCATACAAACATGATATATGTATTTGTATAGATGACATTTCATGCACTTGCCTAAGGAAAAGAATTTGCTTTTCTCCAAAACCATTTTTACTGTGATTTTCTCAGTGCATTGCATACAGATTACACACCACTTTGTCCGGATATGACCTTAATGAAAGTGAAAAAGTATCCGGATTTGTTTTCGCTAACTCAATCCCAGCTATTAATACAGCCTCAGTGTGTGTGTTTTCTGGATATTATCAACGGACTTTAATGTTTGAATATTTTTTATCGGGGAACATTTTATTTTGAGCTTGGATACTGTAATTGGTTCCACATGGAGACACCAGCTCTACACATTATTATTCTCTAGGGAGAAAGCTAGAGGAACTGCGGCAAACAAACATGATATTTCTGTTTGTATAGATGACATTTTATGCACTTGACTAACGAAAAGACTGCTTTTCTCCAAAACCAATTTTACTCCGATGTTCTCAGTCCATTGCATACGAATTCCAAACCAGTTTGTCCGGATATGATTGGATGAAACAGAAATATACTGTTGAGTTTTGGCTAACTCAATCCGAAACACTGTGAAAGCCTCTGTGTTTGTGTTTTCTGGATATTATTGATGGACTGTATTGTTCTGAATGTTTTTATCAGGCAACATTTAATTTTGCACCGCAGAAACACTAATTGCACTTGCCTAATGAAAAGACTTTGCTTTTCTCCAAAACCATTTTTACTGTGATTTTATCGGTCCATTGAATATGAATTCCACACCCGTTTGTCCAGGTATGACTGGATGAAACCGGAAATATCCGGTTGTGTTTTGGCTAACTCAATCCCAGATATTGCTACAGCCTCCGTGTGTGGGTTTTCTGGATAATATCAAAGGACTTTATTGATTTGAATGCTTTTTCGGGGTACATTTTATTTTGAGCTTGGATACAGTAATTGGTTCCACATGGAGATACCAGCTCTACACATTTGTATTTTCTAGCAAGTAAGCTAGAGGAACTGCGGCAAACAAACATGTAATTCTGTTTGTATAGATGACATTTTATGCACTTGCCTAATGAAAAGACTTTGCTTTTCTCCAAAACCATTTTTACTGTGATTTTCTCGGTTCATTGCATATGAATTCCACACCAGTTTCTCCAGATATGACTGGATGAAAACAGAAATATCCGGTTGTGTTTTGGCTAACTGATCCAAAATATTGTTAAAGCCTCTGGGTTTGTGCACTTGATAATGAAAAGACTTTGCCTTTCTCCAAAACCATTTTTAGTCTGATTTTCTGAGCCCGTTGCATACGAATTCCACACCACTTTGTCCAGATATGATTGGATGAAACCAGGCATATCCGGTTGTGTTGTGGCTAACTCAATCCGAAATATTGTGAAAGCCTCTATGTTTGTGATTACTGGATATTATCGTTGGACTTTATTGTTTTGAATGTTCTTATCAGGGAATATTTAATTGTATACCATTGATACACTAATTGGTTCATCAGGGGGAAACCAGCTTTACACATTCGTATTTTCTAGCGACAATGATAGAGGAACTGCAGCAAACAAACCTGATATTTCTGTTTGTATAGATGACATTTTATGCACTTGCCTAACGAAAAGAATTTGCTTTTCTCCAAAACCATTTGTACTGTAATTTTCTCGGTCCATTGCATACGAATTCTACACCACTTTGTCTGGATTTGACTGGAAGAAACTGGAAATATCCAGTTTTATTTTGTGTAACTCAATCCCAGATATTGCTACAGCCTCTGTGTTTGTTTTCCGGATATTATCAACGGACTTTATTGTTTTGAATGCTTTTTATCAGGGAACATTTAATTTAATTTTATGCTTGGAAACACTATTTGGTTCCACATGGAGACACCAGCTCTACACATTCGTAATTTGTAGGGAGAAAGCTAGAGGATCTGCGGCAAACAAACATGATATTTCTGTTTGTATAGATGACATGCACTTGCCTAACGAAAAGACTTTGCTTTTCTCCAAAACCATTTGTACTGTGATTTTCTCGGTCCATTGTATGCGAATTCCACACCAGTTTGTGCGGATATGACTGGATTAAACCAGAAATATCCGGTTTGTTTGTTTTTTTTTTTTTTTGGCTAACTCAATCCGAAATATTGTGAAAGCCTCTATGTTTACGTTTTCTGGGTATTATCGATGGAGTTTATTGTTTTGATTGTTTTTATCAGGGAACATTTAATTTCTTACCGTTGAAGAAGTAATTGGTTCATCATGGGAACACCAGCTCTACGCATTCGTATTTTCCAGGGAGAAAGCTAGAGGAACTGCGGCAAACAAACATGATATTTATGTTTGTATCTATGACATTTCACCTACTTCCCTAATGAAAAGACTTTGCTTTTCTCCAAAACCATTTGTACTGTGATTTTCTCGGTCCATTCCATACAAATTCCACACCAGTTTGTTCGGATATGACTGGATTTAACCAGAAATATCGGGTTGTGTTTTGCCTAACAAAATCTGAAATATTCAACAGCCTCTCTGTTTGTGTTTTCCGGATATTATCGATGGACTTTATTGTTTTGAATTTTTTTGTCAGGGAACATTGATTTTTCTACCGTAGAAACACTAATTGGTTCATCATGGGGACAGCCGCTCTACACATTTGTATTTTCTAGGGAGAAAGCTAGAGGAACTGCGAGAAACAAACATGATATTTCTGTTTGTATCGATGACATTTTATGCACTTGCCTAACAAAAAGACTTTGCTTTTCTGCAAAACCATATTTACTCTGATTTTCTCAGTCCATTGCTTACGAATTCAACACCACTTTGTCCACATATGACTGGATGAAACGAGAAATATACGGTTGTGTTTTGGCTAACTCAATCCCAGATATTGCTACAGCCTCTGTGTTTGTGTTTTCTGGATATTATCAATGGACTTTATTGTTTTGGATGTTTTTTATCAGGGAACATTTATTTTTGTGTTTGGAAACACTAATTGGTTCCACATGGAGACACCAGCTCTACACATTTGTATTTTCTAGGGAGAAATCTAGAGGAACTGCGGCAAACAATCATGATATTTCTCTTTGTGTAGATGACATTTTATGCACTGGCCTAATGAAAAGACTTTGCTTTTCTCCAAAACCATTTTTACTGTGATTTTCTCGGTCCCCTGCATACAAATTCCACACCAGTTTTTCCGGATATGACTGGATGAAACCGGAAATATCCTGTTGTTTTTTGGCTAACTCAATCACAGATATTGCTACAGCCTCTGTGTTTGTGTTTTCCGGATATTATCAACGGATTTATTGTTTTTTTCAAAGTTTTTTAATCGGGGAACATTTAATTTAGAGCTATATACACTAATTGGTTTCACATGGAGACACCAGCTCTATATATTTGTATTTTCTAGGGAGAAAGCTAGAGGAACTGCGGCAACACACATGACATTTCTATTTCTTTCAATGAAATTTTATGCACTTGCCTAACGAAAAGACTTTGCTTTTCTCCAAAACCATTTGTACTATGATTTTCTCAGTCCATTGCATACGAATTCCACACCACTTTGTCTGGATATGACTGGATGAAACCAGAAATATCGGGTTGTATTTTGGCTAACACAATCCGAAATATTGTGAAAGCCTCTTTGTTTGTTTATTCTGGATATTATCTCGGACTTTATTGTTTTGAATATTTTTATCAGGAAATATTTAATTTTGTACCATTGAAACACTAATTGGTTCATCATCGGGACACCAGCTCTACATATTCGTATTTTCGAGGGAGAAAGCTAGAGGAACTGTGGCAAACAAACATGATATTTCTGTTTGTATCCATGACATTTTATGCACTTGCCTAACGAAAAGACTTTGCTTTTCTCCAAAACCATTTTTACTGTGATTTTCTCGGTCCATTACATACGAATTCCACACCACTTTGTCCGGATATGACTGGAAGAAAACAGAAATATCTGGTTGTGTTTTGGATAACTCAATCCGAAATATTGTGAAAGCCTCTGTGTTTGTGTATTGCTGATATTATCCAGGGACTTTATTGTTTTGAATGTTTTTTATTGGAAAACATTTTATTTGAGCTTGGATACAGTAATTGGTTCCACATGGAGACACCAGCTCTACATATTTGTATTTTCTAGGGAGAAAGCTAGAGGAACTGCGGCAAAGAAACATGATATTTCTGTTTGTATCGATGACATATTATGCAATTGCCTAACGAAAAGACTTTGCTTTTCTCCATAACCATTTTTAGGATGATTTTCTCCGTCCATTGCATACGAATTCCAAACCACTTTGTCCGGACATGACTGGATGAAAACAGCAATATCCGGTTGTGCTTTGGCTAACTCAATAACAGATTTTGCTACAGCCTCTGTGTTTTTGTTTTCCAGAATTATCAATGGAATTTATTGTTTTGAACATTTTTTATCGGGGAACATTTTATTTTCAGCTTAGATTCACTAATTGGTTCCACATGGAGACACCAGCGCTACATATTTGTATTTTCTAGGGAGAAAGCTAGAGAAACTGGGGCAAACACACATGATATTTCTGTTTGTATAGATGACATTTTATGCACTTGCCTAAAGAAAAGACTTTGCTTTTCTCCAAAACCATTTTTACTGTGATTTCCTCGATGCATTGCATACGAAATCCATGGCAGTTGGTCCGGATATGACTGGATGAAACCAGAAATATCCGGTTGTGTTTTGGCTAACTCAATCCCAGATATTGCTACAGCCTCTGTGTTTGTGTTTTCTGGATATTATCGATGGACTTTATTGTTTTGAATGTTTTTTATCAGGGAACATTTAATTTTTTGCTTGGAATCACTGATTGTTTCCACATGGAGACACCAGCTCTACTCCTTCGTATTTTCTAGGGAGAAAGCTAGAGGAACTGTGACAAACAAACAAGATATTTCTGTTTGTATCGATGACATTTTATGCACTTGCCTAACGAAAAGACTTTGCTTTTCTCCAAAATCATTTGTACTGTAATTTTCTCGGTCCATTACATACGATTTCCACACAAGTTTGTCCGAATATCACTGGATGAAAACAGAAATTTCCAGTTATGTTTTGGCAAACTCAATCCCAGATATTGCTACAGCCTCTGTATTTGTGTTTTCTGGACATTATCAAAGGATATATTGTTTTGAATGTTTGTTATTGGGGAACATTTAATTTTGGGCTTGGATACAAAATTGGTTCCACATGGAGACACCAGCTCTACATATTCGTATTTTCTAGGGAGAAAGCTAGAGGAACTGCGGCAAAGAAACATGATATTTCTGTTTGTATCGATGACATTTTATGCACTTGCCTAACGAAAAGACTTTGCTTTTCTCCAAAACCATTTGTACTATGATTTTCTCAGTCCATTGCATACGAATTCCACACCACTTTGTCCGGATATGACTGGAAGAAAACAGAAATATCTGGTTGTGTTTTGGATAACTCAATCCGAAATATTGTGAAAGCCTCTGTGTTTGTGTATTGCTGATATTATCCAGGGACTTTATTGTTTTGAATGTTTTTTATTGGAAAACATTTTATTTGAGCTTGGATACAGTAATTGGTTCCACATGGAGACACCAGCTCTACATATTTGTATTTTGTAGGGAGAAAGCTAGAGGAACTGCGGCAAACAAACATGATATTTCTGTTTGTATCGATGACATTTTATGCACTTGCCTAAAGAAAAGACTTTGCTTTTCTCCAAAACCATTTTTACTGTGATTTCCTCGATGCATTGAACACGAAATCCATGGCAGTTGGTCCGGATATGACTGGATGAAACCAGAAATATCCGGTTTTTACTGTGATTTTTCTCGGTTCATTGCATATGAATTCCACACCAGTTTCTCCAGATATGACTAGATGAAAACAGAAATATCCGGTTGTGTTTTGGCTAACTGATCCAAAATATTGTTAAAGCCTCTGGGTTTGTGCACTTGATAATGAAAAGACTTTGCCTTTCTCCAAAACCACTTTTAGTCTGATTTTCTGAGCCCGTTGCATACGAATTCCACACCACTTTGTCCGGATATGATTGGATGAAACCAGGCATATCCGGTTGTGTTGTGGCTAACTCAATCCGAAATATTGTGAAAGCCTCTATGTTTGTGATTACTGGATATTATCGTTGGACTTTATTGTTTTGAGTGTTTTTATCAGGGAATATTTAATTGTATACCATTGATACACTAATTGGTTCATCATGGGGACACCAGCTCTACACATTCGTATTTTCTAGTGACAATGATAGAGGAACTGCAGCAAACAAACCTGATATTTCTGTTTGTATAGATGACATTTTATGCACTTGCCTAACGAAAAGAATTTGCTTTTCTCCAAAACCATTTGTACTGTAATTTTCTCGGTCCATTGCATACGAATTCTACACCACTTTGTCTGGATTTGACTGGAAGAAACTGGAAATATCCAGTTTTATTTTGTGTAACTCAATCCCAGATATTGCTACAGCCTCTGTGTTTGTTTTCCGGATATTATCAACGGACTTTATTGTTTTGAATGCTTTTTATCAGGGAACATTTAATTTAATTTTATGCTTGGAAACACTATTTGGTTCCACATGGAGACACCAGCTCTACACATTCGTATTTTGTAGGGAGAAAGCTAGAGGATCTGCGGCAAACAAACATGATATTTCTGTTTGTATAGATGACATGCACTTGCCTAACGAAAAGACTTTGCTTTTCTCCAAAACCATTTGTACTGTGATTTTCTCAGTCCATTGTATGCGAATTCCACACCAGTTTGTGCGGATATGACTGGATTAAACCAGAAATATCCGGTTTGTTTTTTTTTTTTTTTTTGGCTAACTCAATCCGAAATATTGTGAAAGCCTCTATGTTTACGTTTTCTGGGTATTATCGATGGAGTTTATTGTTTTGATTGTTTTTATCAGGGAACATTTAATTTCTTACCGTTGAAGAAGTAATTGGTTCATCATGGGAACACCAGCTCTACGCATTCGTATTTTCCAGGGAGAAAGCTAGAGGAACTGCGGCAAACAAACATGATATTTATGTTTGTATCTATGACATTTCACCTACTTCCCTAATGAAAAGACTTTGCTTTTCTCCAAAACCATTTGTACTGTGATTTTCTCGGTCCATTCCATACAAATTCCACACCAGTTTGTTCGGATATGACTGGATTTAACCAGAAATATCGGGTTGTGTTTTGCTTAACAAAATCTGAAATATTCAACAGCCTCTCTGTTTGTGTTTTCCGGATATTATCGATAGACTTTATTGTTTTGAATTTTTTTGTCAGGGAACATTGATTTTTCTACCGTAGAAACACTAATTGGTTCATCATGGGGACAGCCGCTCTACACATTTGTATTTTCTAGGGAGAAAGCTAGAGGAACTGCGAGAAACAAACATGATATTTCTGTTTGTATCGATGACATTTTATGCACTTGCCTAACAAAAAGACTTTGCTTTTCTGCAAAACCATATTTACTCTGATTTTCTCAGTCCATTGCTTACGAATTCAACACCACTTTGTCCACATATGACTGGATGAAACGAGAAATATACGGTTGTGTTTTGGCTAACTCAATCCCAGATATTGCTACAGCCTCTGTGTTTGTGTTTTCTGGATATTATCAATGGACTTTATTGTTTTGGATGTTTTTTATCAGGGAACATTTATTTTTGTGTTTGGAAACACTAATTGGTTCCACATGGAGACACCAGCTCTACACATTTGTATTTTCTAGGGAGAAATCTAGAGGAACTGCGGCAAACAATCATGATATTTCTCTTTGTGTAGATGACATTTTATGCACTGGCCTAATGAAAAGACTTTGCTTTTCTCCAAAACCAATTTTACTGCGATTTTCTCGGTCCCCTGCATACAAATTCCACACCAGTTTTTCCGGATATGACTGGATGAAACCGGAAATATCTGGTTGTTTTTTGGCTAACTCAATCACAGATATTGCTACAGCCTCTGTGTTTGTGTTTTCCGGATATTATCAACGGATTTATTGTTTTTTTCAAAGTTTTTTATCGGGGAACATTTAATTTAGAGCTATATACACTAATTGGTTTCACATAGAGACACCAGCTCTATATATTTGTATTTTCTAGGGAGAAAGCTAGAGGAACTGCGGCAACACACATGACATTTCTATTTCTTTCAATGAAATTTTATGCACTTGCCTAACGAAAAGACTTTGCTTTTCTCCAAAACCATTTGTACTATGATTTTCTCAGTCCATTGCATACGAATTCCACACCACTTTGTCTGGATATGACTGGATGAAACCAGAAATATCGGGTTGTATTTTGGCTAACACAATCCGAAATATTGTGAAAGCCTCTTTGTTTGTTTATTCTGGATATTATCTCGGACTTTATTGTTTTGAATGTTTTTATCAGGAAATATTTAATTTTGTACCATTGAAACACCAATTGGTTCATCATCGGGACACCAGCTCTACATATTCGTATTTTCGAGGGAGAAAGCTAGAGGAACTGTGGCAAACAAACATGATATTTCTGTTTGTATCCATGACATTTTATGCACTTGCCTAACGAAAAGACTTTGCTTTTCTCCAAAACCATTTTTACTGTGATTTTCTCGGTCCATTACATACGAATTCCACACCACTTTGTCCGGATATGACTGGAAGAAAACAGAAATATCTGGTTGTGTTTTGGATAACTCAATCCAAAATATAGTGAAAGCCTCTGTGTTTGTGTATTGCTGATATTATCCAGGGACTTTATTGTTTTGAATGTTTTTTATTGGAAAACATTTTATTTGAGCTTGGATACAGTAATTGGTTCCACATGGAGACACCAGCGCTACATATTTGTATTTTCTAGGGAGAAAGCTAGAGAAACTGGGGCAAACACACATGATATTTCTGTTTGTATAGATGACATTTTATGCACTTGCCTAAAGAAAAGACTTTGCTTTTCTCCAAAACCATTTTTACTGTGATTTCCTCGATGCATTGCATACGAAATCCATGGCAGTTGGTCCGGATATGACTGGATGAAACCAGAAATATCCGGTTGTGTTTTGGCTAACTCAATCCCAGATATTGCTACAGCCTCTGTGTTTGTGTTTTCTGGATATTATCGATGGACTTTATTGTTTTGAATGTTTTTTATCAGGGAACATTTAATTTTTTGCTTGGAATCACTGATTGTTTCCACATAGAGACACCAGCTCTACACATTCGTATTTTCTAGGGAGAAAGCTAGAGGAACTGTGACAAACAAACAAGATATTTCTGTTTGTATCGATGACATTTTATGCACTTGCCTAACGAAAAGACTTTGCTTTTCTCCAAAATCATTTGTACTGTAATTTTCTCGGTCCATTACATACGATTTCCACACAAGTTTGTCCGAATATCACTGGATGAAAACAGAAATTTCCAGTTATGTTTTGGCAAACTCAATCCCAGATATTGCTACAGCCTCTGTGTTTGTGTTTTCTGGACATTATCAAAGGATTTATTGTTTTGAATGTTTGTTATTGGGGAACATTTAATTTTGGGCTTGGATACAAAATTGGTTCCACATGGAGACACCAGCTCTACTCCTTCGTATTTTCTAGGGAGAAAGCTAGAGGAACTGCGGCAAAGAAACATGATATTTCTGTTTGTATAGATGACATTTTATACACTTGCCTAATGAAATGACTTTGCCTTTCTCCAAAACTAATTGTAATGTGATTTTCTCGGTCCATTCCTTACGAATTCCACACCACTTTGTCCGGATATGACTGGATGAAACCGGAAATATCCGGTTATGTTTTGGCTAACTCAATCCCAGATATTGCTACAGCCTCTGTGTTTCTGTTTTCCGGATATTATCCACGGACTTTTTTGTTTTGAATGTGCTTTATCTGGGAACATTTAATTTTGGGCTTGGAAACACTAATAGGTTCCACATGGAGACACCAGCTCTACTCCTTCGTATTTTCTAGAGAGAAAGCTAGAAGAACTGCGGCAAACAAACATGATATTTCTGTTTGTATAGATGACATTTTATGCACTTGCCTAAAGAAAAGACTTTGCTTTTCTCCAAAACCATTTTTACTGTGATTTCCTCGATGCATTGCATACGAAATCCATGGCAGTTGGTCCGGATATGACTGGATGAAACCAGAAATATCCGGTTTTGTTTTGGCTAACTCAATCCCAGATATTGCTGCAGCCTCTGTGTTTGTGTATTCCTGATATTATCCATGGAATTTATTGTTTTGAGTGTTTTTTATCAGGGAACATTTAATTTTTTGCTTGGAATCACTGATTGGTTCCACATGGAGACACCAGCTCTACACATTCGTATTTTCTAGGGAGAAAGCTAGAGGAACTGCGGCAAACAAACATGATATTTCTGTTTGTATAGATGACATTTTTTGCACTTGCCTAATGAAACGACTTTGCTTTTCTCCAAAACCATTTGTACTATGATTTTCTCGGTCCATTGCATACGAATTCCACACCAGTTTGTCCGGATATGACTGGATGAAACTAGAGATTTCCATTTTTGTTTTGCCTAACTGAATCCCAAATATTGCTACAGCCTCTGTTTTTTTATTCCTGATATTATCCATGGACTTTATTGTTTTGAATGTTTTTTATCAGGAAGCATTTAATTTTGTGCTTGGAAACACTAATTGGTTCATCATGGGGACACCGACTCTACACATTCGTGTTTTCTAGCGAGAAAGCTAGAGGAACTGTGGCAAAAAAACATGATATGTCTGTTTGTATGGATGATGTTTTATGTACTGCTTAATGAATAGTCTTTGCTTTTCTCCAAAACCCTTTTTACTGTGATTCTCTCGGTCCATTGCATACGAATTCCACACCACTTTGTCCGGATATGACTGGATGTAACCAGAAATATCTGGTTATGTTTTGGCTAAGTGAATCATAGATATTGCTACAGCCTCTGTGTTTTTTTTTCCGGATATTATCGATGGAGTTTATTGTTTTGAATGTTTTTTTATAGGGGAACATTTAATTTTGAGCTTAGATACACTAATTGGTTCCACATGGAGACACCAGCTCTACATATTTGTATTTTCTAGGGAGAAAGCTAGAGGAACTGCGGCAAACAAACATGATATTTCTGTTTGTATCGATGACACTTTATGCCCTTGCCTAACGAAAAGACTTTACTTTTCTCCAACACAATATTTACTGTGATTTTCTCGGTCCATTGCATACGAATACCACACCAGTTTGTCCAGATATGACTGGATGAAACCAGAAATATCCGGTTGTGTTTTGGCTAACTCAATCCGAAATATTGTGAAAGCCTCTGAGTTTATGTTTTCTGGATATTATTGATGGACTTTATTGTTTTGAATATTTTCATCAGGAAACATTTAGTTTTGTACCATTGAAAAACTAATTGGTTCATCATGGGGACAATAGCTCTACACATTCGTATTTTCTAGGGAGAAAGCTAGAGGAACTGCGACAAACAAACATGATATTTCTGTTTGTATAGATGACATTTTATGCACTTGCCTAACGAAAAGATTTTGCTTTTCTCCACAACAATTTTTACTGTGATTTTCTCGGTCCATTGCATACGAATTCCATACCACTTTGTCTGGATATGACTGGATGAAACCAGAAATATCCGGTTGTGCTTTCGCTAATCAATGCGACAAATTGTGAAAGTTTCTGTGTTTGTGTTTTCTGGATATTATCGATAGACTTTATTATTTTCTATGTTTTTATCAGGGAACATTTAATTTTCTACCGTTGTAACACTAATTGGTTCATCATGGGGGCACCGGCTCTACACATTCGTATTTTCTAAGCAAAAAGCTAGAGGAACTGAGGCAAAGAAAGATGATATTTCTGTTTGTATCGATGACATTTTATGCACTTGCCTAACGAAAAGACTTTGCTTTTCTCCAAAACCATTTGTACTGTGATTTTCTCGGTCCATTGTATGCGAATTCCACACCAGTTTGTGCGGATATGACTGGATTAAACCAGAAATATCCGGTTTTTTTTTTTTTTTTTTTGGCTAACTCAATCCGAAATATTGTGAAAGCCTCTATGTTTACGTTTTCTGGGTATTATCGATGGAGTATATTGTTTTGATTGTTTTATCAGGGAACATTTAATTTCTTACCGTTGAAGAAGTAATTGGTTCATCATGGGAACACCAGCTCTACGCATTCGTATTTTCCAGGGAGAAAGCTAGAGGAACTGCGGCAAACAAACATGATATTTATGTTTGTATCTATGACATTTCACCTACTTCCCTAATGAAAAGACTTTGCTTTTCTCCAAAACCATTTGTACTGTGATTTTCTCGGTCCATTCCATACAAATTCCACACCAGTTTGTTCGGATATGACTGGATTTAACCAGAAATATCGGGTTGTGTTTTGCCTAACAAAATCTGAAATATTCAACAGCCTCTCTGTTTGTGTTTTCCGGATATTATCGATGGACTTTATTGTTTTGAATTTTTTTGTCAGGGAACATTGATTTTTCTACCGTAGAAACACTAATTGGTTCATCATGGGGACAGCCGCTCTACACATTTGTATTTTCTAGGGAGAAAGCTAGAGGAACTGCGAGAAACAAACATGATATTTCTGTTTGTATCGATGACATTTTATGCACTTGCCTAACAAAAAGACTTTGCTTTTCTGCAAAACCATATTTACTCTGATTTTCTCAGTCCATTGCTTACGAATTCAACACCACTTTGTCCACATATGACTGGATGAAACGAGAAATATACGGTTGTGTTTTGGCTAACTCAATCCCAGATATTGCTACAGCCTCTGTGTTTGTGTTTTCTGGATATTATCAATGGACTTTATTGTTTTGGATGTTTTTTATCAGGGAACATTTATTTTTGTGTTTGGAAACACTAATTGGTTCCACATGGAGACACCACCTCTACACATTTGTATTTTCTAGGGAGAAATCTAGAGGAACTGCGGCAAACAATCATGATATTTCTCTTTGTGTAGATGACATTTTATGCACTGGCCTAATGAAAAGACTTTGCTTTTCTCCAAAACCAATTTTACTGCGATTTTCTCGGTCCCCTGCATACAAATTCCACACCAGTTTTTCCGGATATGACTGGATGAAACCGGAAATATCTGGTTGTTTTTTGGCTAACTCAATCACAGATATTGCTACAGCCTCTGTGTTTGTGTTTTCCGGATATTATCAACGGATTTATTGTTTTTTTCAAAGTTTTTTATTGGGGAACATTTAATTTAGAGCTATATACACTAATTGGTTTCACATAGAGACACCAGCTCTATATATTTGTATTTTCTAGGGAGAAAGCTAGAGGAACTGCGGCAACACACATGACATTTCTATTTCTTTCAATGAAATTTTATGCACTTGCCTAACGAAAAGACTTTGCTTTTCTCCAAAACCATTTGTACTATGATTTTCTCAGTCCATTGCATACGAATTCCACACCACTTTGTCTGGATATGACTGGATGAAACCAGAAATATCGGGTTGTATTTTGGCTAACACAATCCGAAATATTGTGAAAGCCTCTTTGTTTGTTTATTCTGGATATTATCTCGGACTTTATTGTTTTGAATGTTTTTATCAGGAAATATTTAATTTTGTACCATTGAAACACTAATTGGTTCATCATCGGGACACCAGCTCTACATATTCGTATTTTCGAGGGAGAAAGCTAGAGGAACTGTGGCAAACAAACATGATATTTCTGTTTGTATCCATGACATTTTATGCACTTGCCTAACGAAAAGACTTTGCTTTTCTCCAAAACCATTTTTACTGTGATTTTCTCGGTCCATTACATACGAATTCCACACCACTTTGTCCGGATATGACTGGAAGAAAACAGAAATATCTGGTTGTGTTTTGGATAACTCAATCCGAAATATTGTGAAAGCCTCTGTGTTTGTGTATTGCTGATATTATCCAGGGACTTTATTGTTTTGAATGTTTTTTATTGGAAAACATTTTATTTGAGCTTGGATACAGTAATTGGTTCCACATGGAGACACCAGCGCTACATATTTGTATTTTGTAGGGAGAAAGCTAGAGAAACTGGGGCAAACACACATGATATTTCTGTTTGTATAGATGACATTTTATGCACTTGCCTAAAGAAAAGACTTTGCTTTTCTCCAAAACCATTTTTACTGTGATTTCCTCGATGCATTGCATACGAAATCCATGGCAGTTGGTCCGGATATGACTGGATGAAACCAGAAATATCCGGTTGTGTTTTGGCTAACTCAATCCCAGATATTGCTACAGCCTCTGTGTTTGTGTTTTCTGGATATTATCGATGGACTTTATTGTTTTGAATGTTTTTTATCAGGGAACATTTAATTTTTTGCTTGGAATCACTGATTGTTTCCACATAGAGACACCAGCTCTACACATTCGTATTTTCTAGGGAGAAAGCTAGAGGAACTGTGACAAACAAACAAGATATTTCTGTTTGTATCGATGACATTTTATGCACTTGCCTAACGAAAAGACTTTGCTTTTCTCCAAAATCATTTGTACTGTAATTTTCTCGGTCCATTACATACGATTTCCACACAAGTTTGTCCGAATATCACTGGATGAAAACAGAAATTTCCAGTTATGTTTTGGCAAACTCAATCCCAGATATTGCTACAGCCTCTGTGTTTGTGTTTTCTGGACATTATCAAAGGATTTATTGTTTTGAATGTTTGTTATTGGGGAACATTTAATTTTGGGCTTGGATACAAAATTGGTTCCACATGGAGACACCAGCTCTACATATTCGTATTTTCTAGGGAGAAAGCTAGAGGAACTGCGGCAAAGAAACATGATATTTCTGTTTGTATCGATGACTAACGAAAAGACTTTGCTTTTCTCCAAAACCATTTGTACTGTGATTTTCTCGGTCCATTGTATACGAATTACACACCAGTTTGTTCAGATATGACTGGATGAAACCGGAAATATCCGGTTATGTTTTGGCTAACTCAATCCCAGATATTACTACAGCCTCTGGTTTCTGTTTTCTGGATATTATCCACGGACTTTTTTGTTTTGAATGTGTTTTATCTGGGAACATTTAATTTTGCGCTTGGAAACACTAATAGGTTGCACATGGAGACACCAGCTCTACTCCTTCGTATTTTCTAGAGAGAAAGCTAGAGGAACTGCGGCAAACAAACATGATATTTCTGTTTGTATAGATGACATTTTATACACTTGCCTAATGAAATGACTTTGCCTTTCTCCAAAACTAATTGTAATGTGATTTTCTCGGTCCATTCCTTACGAATTCCACACCACTTTGTCCGGATATGACTGGATGAAACCGGAAATATCCGGTTATGTTTTGGCTAACTCAATCCCAGATATTGCTACAGCCTCTGTGTTTCTGTTTTCCGGATATTATCCACGGACTTTTTTGTTTTGAATGTGCTTTATCTGTGAACATTTAATTTTGGGCTTGGAAACACTAATAGGTTCCACATGGAGACACCAGCTCTACTCCTTCGTATTTTCTAGAGAGAAAGCTAGAAGAACTGCGGCAAACAAACATGATATTTCTGTTTGTATAGATGACATTTTATGCACTTGCCTAAAGAAAAGACTTTGCTTTTCTCCAAAACCATTTTTACTGTGATTTCCTCGATGCATTGCATACGAAATCCATGGCAGTTGGTCCGGATATGACTGGATGAAACCAGAAATATCCGGTTTTGTTTTGGCTAACTCAATCCCAGATATTGCTGCAGCCTCTGTGTTTGTGTATTCCTGATATTATCCATGGAATTTATTGTTTTGAGTGTTTTTTATCAGGGAACATTTAATTTTTTGCTTGGAATCACTGATTGGTTCCACATGGAGACACCAGCTCTACACATTCGTATTTTCTAGGGAGAAAGCTAGAGGAACTGCGGCAAACAAACATGATATTTCTGTTTGTATAGATGACATTTTTTGCACTTGCCTAATGAAACGACTTTGCTTTTCTCCAAAACCATTTGTACTATGATTTTCTCGGTCCATTGCATACGAATTCCACACCAGTTTGTCCGGATATGACTGGATGAAACTAGAGATTTCCGTTTTTGTTTTGCCTAACTGAATCCCAAATATTGCTACAGCCTCTGTTTTTTTATTCCTGATATTATCCATGGACTTTATTGTTTTGAATGTTTTTTATCAGGAAGCATTTAATTTTGTGCTTGGAAACACTAATTGGTTCATCATGGGGACACCAACTCTACACATTCGTGTTTTCTAGCGAGAAAGCTAGAGGAACTGTGGCAAAAAAACATGATATGTCTGTTTGTATGGATGATGTTTTATGTACTGCTTAATGAATAGTCTTTGCTTTTCTCCAAAACCCTTTTTACTGTGATTCTCTCGGTCCATTGCATACGAATTCCACACCACTTTGTCCGGATATGACTGGATGTAACCAGAAATATCTGGTTATGTTTTGGCTAAGTGAATCATAGATATTGCTACAGCCTCTGTGTTTTTTTTCCGGATATTATCGATGGAGTTTATTGTTTTGAATGTTTTTTTATAGGGGAACATTTAATTTTGAGCTTAGATACACTAATTGGTTCCACATGGAGACACCAGCTCTACATATTTGTATTTTCTAGGGAGAAAGCTAGAGGAACTGCGGCAAACAAACATGATATTTCTGTTTGTATCGATGACACTTTATGCCCTTGCCTAACGAAAAGACTTTACTTTTCTCCAACACAATATTTACTGTGATTTTCTCGGTCCATTGCATACGAATACCACACCAGTTTGTCCAGATATGACTGGATGAAACCAGAAATATCCGGTTGTGTTTTGGCTAACTCAATCCGAAATATTGTGAAAGCCTCTGAGTTTATGTTTTCTGGATATTATTGATGGACTTTATTGTTTTGAATATTTTCATCAGGAAACATTTAGTTTTGTACCATTGAAAAACTAATTGGTTCATCATGGGGACAGCCGCTCTACACATTTGTATTTTCTAGGGAGAAAGCTAGAGGAACTGCGAGAAACAAACATGATATTTCTGTTTGTATCGATGACATTTTATGCACTTGCCTAACAAAAAGACTTTGCTTTTCTGCAAAACCATATTTACTCTGATTTTCTCAGTCCATTGCTTACGAATTCAACACCACTTTGTCCACATATGACTGGATGAAACAAGAAATATACGGTTGTGTTTTGGCTAACTCAATCCCAGATATTGCTACAGCCTCTGTGTTTGTGTTTTCTGGATATTATCAATGGACTTTATTGTTTTGGATGTTTTTTATCAGGGAACATTTATTTTTGTGTTTGGAAACACTAATTGGTTCCACATGGAGACACCAGCTCTACACATTTGTATTTTCTAGGGAGAAATCTAGAGGAACTGCGGCAAACAATCATGATATTTCTCTTTGTGTAGATGACATTTTATGCACTGGCCTAATGAAAAGACTTTGCTTTTCTCCAAAACCAATTTTACTGCGATTTTCTCGGTCCCCTGCATACAAATTCCACACCAGTTTTTCCGGATATGACTGGATGAAACCGGAAATATCTGGTTGTTTTTTGGCTAACTCAATCACAGATATTGCTACAGCCTCTGTGTTTGTGTTTTCCGGATATTATCAACGGATTTATTGTTTTTTTCAAAGTTTTTTATCGGGGAACATTTAATTTAGAGCTATATACACTAATTGGTTTCACATAGAGACACCAGCTCTATATATTTGTATTTTCTAGGGAGAAAGCTAGAGGAACTGCGGCAACACACATGACATTTCTATTTCTTTCAATGAAATTTTATGCACTTGCCTAACGAAAAGACTTTGCTTTTCTCCAAAACCATTTGTACTATGATTTTCTCAGTCCATTGCATACGAATTCCACACCACTTTGTCTGGATATGACTGGATGAAACCAGAAATATCGGGTTGTATTTTGGCTAACACAATCCGAAATATTGTGAAAGCCTCTTTGTTTGTTTATTCTGGATATTATCTCGGACTTTATTGTTTTGAATGTTTTTATCAGGAAATATTTAATTTTGTACCATTGAAACACTAATTGGTTCATCATCGGGACACCAGCTCTACATATTCGTATTTTCGAGGGAGAAAGCTAGAGGAACTGTGGCAAACAAACATGATATTTCTGTTTGTATCCATGACATTTTATGCACTTGCCTAACGAAAAGACTTTGCTTTTCTCCAAAACCATTTTTACTGTGATTTTCTCGGTCCATTACATACGAATTCCACACCACTTTGTCCGGATATGACTGGAAGAAAACAGAAATATCTGGTTGTGTTTTGGATAACTCAATCCGAAATATTGTGAAAGCCTCTGTGTTTGTGTATTGCTGATATTATCCAGGGACTTTATTGTTTTGAATGTTTTTTATTGGAAAACATTTTATTTGAGCTTGGATACAGTAATTGGTTCCACATGGAGACACCAGCGCTACATATTTGTATTTTGTAGGGAGAAAGCTAGAGAAACTGGGGCAAACACACATGATATTTCTGTTTGTATAGATGACATTTTATGCACTTGCCTAAAGAAAAGACTTTGCTTTTCTCCAAAACCATTTTTACTGTGATTTCCTCGATGCATTGCATACGAAATCCATGGCAGTTGGTCCGGATATGACTGGATGAAACCAGAAATATCCGGTTGTGTTTTGGCTAACTCAATCCCAGATATTGCTACAGCCTCTGTGTTTGTGTTTTCTGGATATTATCGATGGACTTTATTGTTTTGAATGTTTTTTATCAGGGAACATTTAATTTTTTGCTTGGAATCACTGATTGTTTCCACATAGAGACACCAGCTCTACACATTCGTATTTTCTAGGGAGAAAGCTAGAGGAACTGTGACAAACAAACAAGATATTTCTGTTTGTATCGATGACATTTTATGCACTTGCCTAACGAAAAGACTTTGCTTTTCTCCAAAATCATTTGTACTGTAATTTTCTCGGTCCATTACATACGATTTCCACACAAGTTTGTCCGAATATCACTGGATGAAAACAGAAATTTCCAGTTATGTTTTGGCAAACTCAATCCCAGATATTGCTACAGCCTCTGTGTTTGTGTTTTCTGGACATTATCAAAGGATTTATTGTTTTGAATGTTTGTTATTGGGGAACATTTAATTTTGGGCTTGGATACAAAATTGGTTCCACATGGAGACACCAGCTCTACATATTCGTATTTTCTAGGGAGAAAGCTAGAGGAACTGCGGCAAAGAAACATGATATTTCTGTTTGTATCGATGACTAACGAAAAGACTTTGCTTTTCTCCAAAACCATTTGTACTGTGATTTTCTCGGTCCATTGTATACGAATTACACACCAGTTTGTTCAGATATGACTGGATGAAACCGGAAATATCCGGTTATGTTTTGGCTAACTCAATCCCAGATATTACTACAGCCTCTATGTTTCTGTTTTCTGGATATTATCCACGGACTTTTTTGTTTTGAATGTGTTTTATCTGGGAACATTTAATTTTGCGCTTGGAAACACTAATAGGTTGCACATGGAGACACCAGCTCTACTCCTTCGTATTTTCTAGAGAGAAAGCTAGAGGAACTGCGGCAAACAAACATGATATTTCTGTTTGTATAGATGACATTTTATACACTTGCCTAATGAAATGACTTTGCCTTTCTCCAAAACTAATTGTAATGTGATTTTCTCGGTCCATTCCTTACGAATTCCACACCACTTTGTCCGGATATGACTGGATGAAACCGGAAATATCCGGTTATGTTTTGGCTAACTCAATCCCAGATATTGCTACAGCCTCTGTGTTTCTGTTTTCCGGATATTATCCACGGACTTTTTTGTTTTGAATGTGCTTTATCTGGGAACATTTAATTTTGGGCTTGCAAACACTAATAGGTTCCACATGGAGACACCAGCTCTACACCTTCGTATTTTCTAGAGAGAAAGCTAGAAGAACTGCGGCAAACAAACATGATATTTCTGTTTGTATAGATGACATTTTATGCACTTGCCTAAAGAAAAGACTTTGCTTTTCTCCAAAACCATTTTTACTGTGATTTCCTCGATGCATTGCATACGAAATCCATGGCAGTTGGTCCGGATATGACTGGATGAAACCAGAAATATCCGGTTGTGTTTTGGCTAACTCAATCCCAGATATTGCTGCAGCCTCTGTGTTTCTGTTTTCCGGATATTATCCATGGAATTTATTGTTTTGAGTGTTTTTTATCAGGGAACATTTAATTTTTTGCTTGGAATCACTGATTGGTTCCACATGGAGACACCAGCTCTACACATTCGTATTTTCTAGGGAGAAAGCTAGAGGAACTGCGGCAAACAAACATGATATTTCTGTTTGTATAGATGACATTTTTTGCACTTGCCTAATGAAACGACTTTGCTTTTCTCCAAAACCATTTGTACTATGATTTTCTCGGTCCATTGCATACGAATTCCACACCAGTTTGTCCGGATATGACTGGATGAAACTAGAGATTTCCGTTTTTGTTTTGCCTAACTGAATCCCAAATATTGCTACAGCCTCTGTTTTTTTATTCCTGATATTATCCATGGACTTTATTGTTTTGAATGTTTTTTATCAGGAAGCATTTAATTTTGTGCTTGGAAACACTAATTGGTTCATCATGGGGACACCGACTCTACACATTCATGTTTTCTAGCGAGAAAGCTAGAGGAACTGTGGCAAAAAAACATGATATGTCTGTTTGTATGGATGATGTTTTATGTACTGCTTAATGAATAGTCTTTGCTTTTCTCCAAAACCCTTTTTACTGTGATTCTCTCGGTCCATTGCATACGAATTCCACACCACTTTGTCCGGATATGACTGGATGTAACCAGAAATATCTGGTTATGTTTTGGCTAACTCAATCATAGATATTGCTACAGCCTCTGTGTTTTTTTTTCCGGATATTATCGATGGAGTTTATTGTTTTGAATGTTTTTTTATAGGGGAACATTTAATTTTGAGCTTAGATACACTAATTGGTTCCACATGGAGACACCAGCTCTACATATTTGTATTTTCTAGGGAGAAAGCTAGAGGAACTGCGGCAAACAAACATGATATTTCTGTTTGTATCGATGACACTTTATGCCCTTGCCTAACGAAAAACTTTACTTTTCTCCAACACAATATTTACTGTGATTTTCTCGGTCCATTGCATACGAATACCACACCAGTTTGTCCAGATATGACTGGATGAAACCAGAAATATCCGGTTGTGTTTTGGCTAACTCAATCCGAAATATTGTGAAAGCCTCTGAGTTTATGTTTTCTGGATATTATTGATGGACTTTATTGTTTTGAATATTTTCATCAGGAAACATTTAGTTTTGTACCATTGAAAAACTAATTGGTTCATCATGGGGACAATAGCTCTACACATTCGTATTTTCTAGGGAGAAAGCTAGAGGAACTGCGACAAACAAACATGATATTTCTGTTTGTATAGATGACATTTTATGCACTTGCCTAACGAAAAGATTTTGCTTTTCTCCACAACAATTTTTACTGTGATTTTCTCGGTCCATTGCATACGAATCCCATACCACTTTGTCTGGATATGACTGGATGAAACCAGAAATATCCGGTTGTGTTTTGGCTAATCAATGCGACATATTGTGAAAGTTTCTGTGTTTGTGTTTTCTGGATATTATCGATAGACTTTATTATTTTCTATGTTTTTATCAGGGAACATTTAATTTTCTTGTTCATTGTAACACTAATTGGTTCATCATGGGGGCACCGGCTCTACACATTCGTATTTTCTAGGGAGAAAACTAGAGGAACTGTGACAAACAAACAAGATATTTCTGTTTGTATCGATGACATTTTATGCACTTGCCTAACGAAAATACTTTGCTTTTCTCCAAAACCATTTGTACTGTGATTTTCTCGGTCCATTGTATACGAATTACACACCAGTTTGTTCAGATATGACTGGATGAAACCGGAAATATCCGGTTATGTTTTGGCTAACTCAATCCCAGATATTGCTACAGCCTCTGTGTTTCTGTTTTCTGGATATTATCCACGGACTTTTTTGTTTTGAATGTGTTTTATCTGGGAACATTTAATTTTGGGCTTGAAAACACTAATAGGTTCCACATGGAGACACCAGCTCTACTCCTTCGTATTTTCTAGAGAGAAAGCTAGAGGAACTGCGGCAAACAAACATGATATTTCTGTTTGTATAGATGACATTTTATGCACTTGCCTAAAGAAAAGACTTTGCTTTTCTCCAAAACCATTTTTACTGTGATTTCCTCGATGCATTGCATACGAAATCTATGGCAGTTGGTCCGGATATGACTGGATGAAACCAGAAATATCCGGTTTTGTTTTGGCTAACTCAATCCCAGATATTGCTGCAGCCTCTGTCTTTGTGTATTCCTGATATTATCCATGGAATTTATTGTTTTGAATGTTTTTTATCAGGGAACATTTAATTTTTTGCTTGGAATCACTGATTGGTTCCACATGGAGACACCAGCTCTACACATTCGTATTTTCTAGGGAGAAAGCTAGAGGAACTGCGACAAACAAACATGATATTTCTGTTTGTATAGATGACATTTTATGCACTTGCCTAACGAAAAGACTTTGCTTTTCTCCAAAACCATTTGTACTGTGATTTTCTCGGTCCATTGTATGCGAATTCCACACCAGTTTGTGCGGATATGACTGGATTGAACCAGAAATATCCGGTTTGTTTTTTTTTTTTTTTTGGCTAACTCAATCCGAAATATTGTGAAAGCCTCTATGTTTACGTTTTCTGGGTATTATCGATGGAGTTTATTGTTTTGATTGTTTTTATCAGGGAACATTTAATTTCTTACCGTTGAAGAAGTAATTGGTTCATCATGGGAACACCAGCTCTACGCATTCGTATTTTCCAGGGAGAAAGCTAGAGGAACTGCGGCAAACAAACATGATATTTATGTTTGTATCTATGACATTTAACCTACTTCCCTAATGAAAAGACTTTGCTTTTCTCCAAAACCATTTGTACTGTGAGTTTCTCGGTCCATTCCATACAAATTCCACACCAGTTTGTTCGGATATGACTGGATTTAACCAGAAATATCGGGTTGTGTTTTGCCTAACAAAATCTGAAATATTCAACAGCCTCTCTGTTTGTGTTTTCCGGATATTATCGATGGACTTTATTGTTTTGAATTTTTTTGTCAGGGAACATTGATTTTTCTACCGTAGAAACACTAATTGGTTCATCATGGGGACAGCCGCTCTACACATTTGTATTTTCTAGGGAGAAAGCTAGAGGAACTGCGAGAAACAAACATGATATTTCTGTTTGTATCGATGACATTTTATGCACTTGCCTAACAAAAAGACTTTGCTTTTCTGCAAAACCATATTTACTCTGATTTTCTCAGTCCATTGCTTACGAATTCAACACCACTTTGTCCACATATGACTCCACATAAGACTCTGTGTTTGTTTATTCTCGATATTATCCTCGGACATTATTGTATTGAATGTTTTTATCAGTAAATATTTAATTTTGTACCGTTGAAAAACTAATTGTTTCATCATGGGGACACCAGGTCGACACATTCGCATTTTCTAGGGAGAAAGCTTGAGGAAATGCGGCAAACAAACATGATATTTCTGTTTGTATAGATGACATTTTATGCACTTTCCTAAAGAAAAGACTTTGCTTTTCTCCAAACCCATTTGTACTGTGATTTTCTCGGTCCATTGCATACAAAATCCACAACACTTTGTCCGGATATGACTGGAAGAAAACAGAAATATCCGGTTGTGTTTTTGCTAACTCAATAACAGATGTTGCTACAGCCTCTGTGTTTTTGTTTTCCGGAAATTATAGATGGACTTTATTGTTTTGAATATTTTCATCAGGAAACATTTAATTTTTTACCATTGAAACACTAATTGATTCATCATGGTGACACCAGCTCCACACATTCTTATTTTCTAGGGAGAAACCTGGAGGAAATGCGGCAAATAAACATGATATTTCTGTTTGTATAGATGACATTTTATGCAACTGCCTAACGGAAAGACTTTGCTTTTTCCATAACCAATTTTAGGATGATTTTCTTGATGCATTGCATACGAATTCCAAACCACTTTGTCCGGACATGACTGGATGAAAACAGAAATATCCGGTTGTGCTTTGGCTAACTCAATAACAGATGTTGCTACAGCCTCTGTGTTTTTGTTTTCCAGAAATTATCAATGGACTTTATTGTTTTGAACGTTTTTTATCGGGGAACATTTTATTTTGAGCTTAGATTCATTAATTGGTTCAACATAGAGACACCAGCGCTACATATTTGTATTTTCTAGGGAGAAAGCTAGAGAAACTTGGGTAAACACACATGATATTTCTGTTTGTATCGATGACATTTTATGCACTTGCCTAACAAAAAGACTGTGCTTATCTCCAAAACCATTTGTACTGTGATTTTCTCTGTCCATTGCATACGAATTCCACACCAGTTTACCGGATATGACTGGATGAAACCGGAAATATCCGGTTTTGTATTGGCTAACTCAATCCTAAATATTGCTACAGCCTCTGTGTTTGTGTATTCCTCACATTATCCATGAACTTTATTGTTTTGAATGTTTTTTTTCACGGAATATTTAATTTTGTGCTTCAAATACCTAATTGGTTCCACATGGAGACACCAGCTCTGCACATTCGTATTTTCTAGGGAGAAAGCTAGAGGAACATTGACAAACAAACATGATATTTCTGTTTGTATCAATGACATTTTATGCACTTGCATAAAAAAAAGACTTTGCTTTTCTCCAAAACCATTTTTACTGTGATTTTCTCGGTCCCCTGCATACAAATTCCACACCAGTTTGTCCGGATATGACTGGATGAAACCGGAAATATCTGGTGGTTTTTTGGCTAACTCAATCACAGATATTGCTACAGCCTTTGTGTTTGTGTTTTCCGGATATTATCAACGGACTTTAATGTTTTTTTCAAAGTTTTTTTTATCAGGGAACATTTAATTGAGAGCTAGATACACTAATTGGTTTCACATGGAGACACCAGCTCTACATATTTGTATTTTCTAGGGAGAAAGCTAGAGGAACTGCGGCAAACATACAGGAGATTTCTGTTTCTTTCAATGAAATTTTATGCACTTGCCTAACGAAAAGACTTTGCTTTTCTCCAAAACCATTTGTACTGTGATTTTCTCGGTCCATTGCATACGAATTCCACACCAGCTTGTCCGGATATGACTGGAGGAAAACAAATATCCGGTTGTGTTTTGGCTAACTCAATCCGAAATATTGTGAAAGCCTCTGTGTTTGTTTTTTCTGGATATTATTGATGGACTTTATTGTTTTGAATATTTTCATCAGGAAACATATAATTTTCTACCATTGAAACACTAGTTGATTCATCATGGGGACACTAGCTCTACACATTCGTATTTTCTAGGGAGAATGCTAGACGAACTGGGGCAAACAAACATGATATTTCTGTTTGTATAGATGACAATTTATGCAATTGCCTAACGAAAAGACTTTGATTTTCTCTATATCCATTTTTAGGATGATTTTCTCGGTCCATTGCATACGAATTCCAAACCACTTTGTCCGGATATGACTGGATGAAAACAGAAATATCCGGTTGTGCTTTGGCTAACTCAATAACAGATGTTGCTACAGCCTATGTGTTTTTGTTTTCTGGAAATTATCAATGGACTTTATTGTTTTGAACGTTTTTTATCGGGGAGCATTTTATTTTGAGCTTAGATTCACTAATTGGTTCCACATGGAGACAGCAGCTCTACATATTTGTATTTTCTAGGGAGAAAGCTAGAGGAACTGCGGCAAACAAACATGATATTTCTGTTTGTATAGATGACATTTTATGCACTTGCCTAACGAAAAGACTTTGGTTTTCTCCAAAATCATTTGTACTGTGATTTTCTCGGTCCATTGCATACGAATTCCACACCACTTTGTCCGGATATGACTGGATGAAACCAGAAATATCCGGTTGTGTTTTGGCTAACTCAATCCTAAATATTGCTATAGCCTTTGGTTATATGTTTCTGGATATTATCCATGGACTTTATGATTTTCAGTGTTTTTATCAGAGATCATTTCATTTTGTACCGTTGAAACACTAATTGCTTCATAATGGAAACACCAGCTCTACAGGTTCATATTTTCTAGGGAGAAAGCTAGAGGAACTGCGACAACAAACATGATATTTCTGTTTGTATTGATGACATTTTATGCACTTGCCTAATGAAAAGTCTTTGCTTTTCTCCAAAACCCTTTTCACTGTGATTTTCTCGGTCCATTGCATACGAATTCCACACCAGTTTTTCTGGGTATGACTGGATGAAACCGGAAATATCCGGTTTTGTTTTGGCTAACTCAATCCCAGAGATTGCTACAGCCTCTGTGTTTGTGTTTTCTGGATATTATCGATGGAGTTTATTGTTTTGAATGTTTTTTATCTGGCAACATATAATTTTGTGCTTGGAAACACTAATTGGTTCCACATGGCGATACCAGCTCTGCATATTCGTATTTCCCAGGGAGAAAGCTAGAGGAACTGGGGCAAACAAACATGATATTTCTGTTTGTATAGATAACATTTTATGTACTTCCCTAAAGAAATGATTTTTCTTTTCCTCAAAACCTTTTTTATTGTGATTTTCTCGGTCCATTGCATACGAATTCCACACCAGTTTCTTTGGATATGACTGGATGAAACCGGAAATATCCTGTTTTGTTTTGGCTAACTCAATCCCAGATATTGCTACAGCCTCTGTGTTTTGTTTTCCTGATATTATCCACGACTTTATTGTTTTGAATTTTTTTATCGGGAACATTTAATTTTGTGCTTGGAATCACTGATTGGTTCCTCATGGAGACACCTGCTCTACACAGTTTTGTTTTGGCTAACTCTATCCGAAATATTGTGAAAACCTCTGTGTTTGTGTTTTCTGGATATTATCGATGGACTTTATTGTTTTGAATGTTTTTTATAAGGGAACATTTAATTTTGTGCTTGGAATCACTGATTGGTTCCTCATGGAGACACCAGCTCTACACATTCGTATTTTCTAGGGAGAAAGCTAGAGGAACTGGGGCAAACAAACATGAAATTTCTGTTTGTATAGATGACATTTTATGCACTTGCCTAATGAAAAGACTTTGGTTTTCTCCAAAACCAATTGTACTGTGATTTTCTCGGTCCATTGCATACGAATTCCACACCACTTTGTCCGGATATGACTGGATGAAACCGGGAATATAGGGTATGTTTTGGCTAACTCAATCCGAAATATTGTGAAAGCCTCTGTGTTTGTGTTTTCTGGATATTATGGACTTTATTGTTTTGAATGTTTTTTATCAGGGAACTTTTAATTTTGTGCTTGGAATCACGGATTGGTTGCTCATGGAGACACCAGCTCTACACATTCGTATTTTCTTGGGAGAAAGCTAGAGGAACTGCGACAAACAAACATGATATCTCTGTTTGTATAGATGACATTTTATGCACTTGCCTAACGAAAAGACTTTGCTTTTCTCCAAAACCTTTTGTACTGTGATTTTCTCGGTCCATTGCATACAAATTAAACATATTTTGTCTGGATATGACTGGATGTAACCGGGAATATCGGGTTATGTTTTGGCTAACTCAATCCTAAATATTGTGAAAGCCTCTGTGTTTGTGTTTTCTGGATACTATGGACGTGCTTTATTGTTTTGAATGCTTTTTATCAGGGAACGTTTAATTTTGTGTTTAAAATCACTGATTGGTTCCTCATGGAGACACCAGCTCTACACATTCGTATTTTCTAGGGAGAAATCTAGAGGAACTGCGACAAACAAACATGATATTTCTGTTTGTATCCATGACATTTTATGCACTTGCCTAACGAAAAGACTTTGCTTTTCTCCAAAACCATTCGTACTGTGATTTTCTCGGTCCATTGCATACGAATTCCACACCACATTGTCCGGTTATGACTGGATGAAACCGGGAATATCGGGTTATGTTTTGGCTAACTCACTCCGAAATATTGTGAAAGCCTCTGTGTTTGTGTTTTCTGGATATTATCGATGGACTTTATTTTTTTTTGAATGTTTTTTTTTCAGGGAACATTTAATTTTGTACCGTAGATACACTAATTGGTTCCACATGGAGACACCAGCTCTACACATTCGAATTTTCTATGGACAATCGTAGAGGAACTGCGGCAAACAAACATGATATTTCTGTTTGTATAGATGACATTTTATGCACTTGCCTAATGAAAAAACTTCGCTTTTATCCGAAACCATTTGTACTGAGATTTTCTCGGTCCATTGCATATGAATTCCATACCAGTTTCTCCGGATATGACTGGATGAATCCAGAAATATCCGGTTTTGTTTGGCTGACCCCGAATTATTTTGAAAGCCTCTGTGTTTGTGTTTTCTGGATATTATCGATGGACTTTATTGTTTTGAATATTTTTATGAGGGAAAATTTAATTTTGTACCATTGGAACACTAATTGGTTCATCATGGGTGCACCAGCTCTACATATTCGTATTTTCTAGGGAGAAAGCTAGAGGAACTGCGACAAACAAACATGATATTTCTGTTTCTATCGATGACATTTTATGCACTTGCCTAAGGAAAAGACTTTGCTTTTCTCTAAAACCATTTCTCCTGCGATTTTCTCGATCCATTGCATACGAATTCCCCAGTACTTTGTCCAGATATGACTGGATGAAACCGTTAATATGCGGTATTGTTTTGGATTATTCAATCCCAGATATTGCTACAGCCTCTGTGTCTGTGTTTTCTGGATATTATCAATGGACTTTATTGTTTTGAATGTTTTTGTCGAGGAACATTTTATTTTGAGCTTTGATACAGTAATTGGTTCCACATGGAGACACCAGCTCTACATATTCATATTTTCTGGGTACAAAGTTAGAGGAACTGCAACAAACAAACATGATATTTCTCTTTGTATAGATGGCATTTTATGTACTTGCCTAAAAAAAAGACTTTGCTTTTCTCCAAAACCATTTATACTGTGATTTTCTCAGTGCATTGCATACGAATTCCACTGCACTTTGTCCGGATATTACTGAATGAAACCAGAAATATCCGGTTCTGTTTTGGCTAACTCAATCCGAAATATTGTGAAAGCCTCTGTGTTTTTGTTTTCTGGATATTGCACACGGACTTTATTGTTTTGAATGTTTTTATCAGGGAACATTTAATTTTGTACCATAGAAACACTAATTGGTTCATCAAGGGTACTCCAGCTCTACATATTCGTATTTTCTAGGGAGAATACTATACGAACTGTGGCGAACAAACATGATATTTCTGTTTGTATAGATGACATTTTATGCACTTGCCTAACGAAAAGACTGCTTTTCTCCAAAACCATTTTTACTGTGATTTTCCCTGTCCATTTCATACGAATTCCACACCAGTTTGTCCGGATAAGACTGGATGCAACCGGAAATATCCGGTTTTGTTTTGGCTAACTCAATCCCAGAGATTGCTACAGCCTCTGTGTTTGTGTTTTCTGGATATTATCGATGGAGTTTATTGTTTTGAATGTTTTTTAACTGGCAACATTTAATTTTGTGCTTGGAAACACTAATTGGTTCCACATGGCGATACCAGCTCTGCACATTCGTATTTCCCAGGGAGAAAGCTAGAGGAACTGCGACAAGCAAACATGATATTTCTGTTTGTATAGATGACATTTCATGCACTTCCCTAAAGAAATGACTTTGCTTTTCCTCAAAACCTTTTTTATTGTGATTTTCTCAGTCCATTACATATGAATTCCACACCAGTTCACCGGATATGACTGGATGAAAACGGAAATATCCGGTTTTGTTTTGGCTAACTCAATCCCAGATATTGCTACAGCCTCTGTGTTTTTGTTTTCCTGATATTATCCACGACGAAAATTGTTTTGAATTTTTTTTTATCGGGAACATTTAATTTTGTGCTTGGAATCACTAATTCGTTCCACATGGAGACACCAGCTCTACACAGTTTTGTTTTGGCTAACTCTATCCGAAATATTGTGAAAGCCTCTGTGTTTGTGTTTTCTGGATATTATCGATAGACTTCATTGTTTTGAATGCTTTTATCAGGGAACTATTAATTTTGTACCGTTGAAACACTAATTGGTCCATCATGGGGACTCCAGCTCCACACATTCGTATTTTCTAGGGTGAAAGCTAGAGGAAATGCGACAAACAAACATGATATTTCTGTTTGTATAGATGACATTTTAAGCACTTGCCTAATGAAAGGAATTTACTTTTCTCCACAACCATTTCTACTCCGATTTTCTCAGCCCATTGCATATGAATTCCACACCACTTTGTCCGGATATGACCGGATGAAACTAGAAATATCCGGTTGTGTTTTGGCTAACTGAATCAGAAATATTGTGAAAGCCTCTGTGTTTGTGTTTTCTGGATATTATAGATGGACTTTATGGTTTTGAATGTTTTTATCAGGGAACATTTAATTTTGTACAGTTGAAGAACTAATTGGTTCATCATGAGAACACCAGCTCTACACATTCGTATTTTCTAAGGAGAAAGCTAGAGGAACCGCAGCAAACAAACATGATATTTCTGTTTGTATCGATGATATTTTATGGACTTGCCTAACAAAAGTACTTTGCTTTTCTCGAAAACCATTTTTCCTCTGATTTTCTCGGTCCATTGCATACGAATTGCACACTACTTTCTCTGGATATGACTGGATGAAACCAGACATATCCGGTTTTGTTTTGGCTAACTCAATCCGAAATATTGCTACAGCCTCTGTGTTTGTGTTTTCTGGATATTATCAATGGACTTTATTGTTTTGAATGTTTTTTTATCAGGGAACATTTAATTTTGTGCTTGGAATCACTAATTGGTTCCACATGGAGACACCAGCTCTACATGTTCGTATTCTCTAGGGAGAACGCTAGAGGAACTGTGGCAAACAAACATGATATTTCTGTTTGTATCGATGACATTTTATGCACTTGCCTAACGAAAAAACTTTGCTATTCTCCAAAACCATTTTCACTGTGATTTTCTCGTTCCATTGCATACGAATTCCACACCACTTTGTCCGGGTATGACGGGATGAAACCGGAAATATCCGGTTTTATTTTGGCTAACTCAATCCGAAAAATTGCTATAGACTCTGTGTTTTTGTATTCCTGATATTATCCATGGACTTTATTGTTTTGAATGTTTTTATCAGGGAACATTTCATTGTGTACCGTTGAAACACTAATTGGTTCATCAAGGGAACACCAGCTCTACACATTCGTATTTTCTAGGGAGAAAGCTAGAGGAACTGCGGCAAACAAACATGAAATTTCTGTTTGTATAGATGACATTTTATGCACTTGCCTAATGAAAAGACTTTGGTGTTCTCCACAACATTTTTACTGTGATTCTCTCGGTCCATTGCATACGAATTCCACACCACTTTGTCCGGATATGACTGGATGAAACCAGAAATATCCGGTTGTGTTTTGGCTAACTCAATCCTAAATATTGCTATAGCCTTTGGTTTTATGTTTCTGGATATTACCCACGGACTTTATCATTTTCAGTGTTTTTATCAGGGAACATTTCATTTTGTACCGTTGAAACACTAATTGCTTCATCATGGGAACACCAGCTCTACAGATTCATATTTTCTAGGGAGAAAGCTAGAGGAACTGCGACAACAAACATGATATTTCTGTTTGTATTGATGACATTTTATGCACTTGCCTAATGAAAAGTCTTTGCTTTTCTCCAAAACAATTTTCACTGTGATTTTCTTGGTCCATTACAAACGATTTCCACACCACTTTGTCCGGATATGCCTGGATAAAACCAGAAATATCCCTTTGTGTTTTGCCTAACTCGATCCCAGATATTGTAACAGCCTCTGTGTTTGTGTTTTCTGGATATTATCGATGGAGTTTATTGTTTTGAATGTTTTTTATCTGGCAACATATAATTTTGTGCTTGGAAACACTAATTGGTTCCACATGGCGATACCAGCTCTGCATATTCGTATTTCCCAGGGAGAAAGCTAGAGGAACTGGGGCAAACAAACATGATATTTCTGTTTGTATAGATGACATTTTATGCACTTCCCTAAAGAAATGATTTTTCTTTTCCTCAAAACTTTTTTTATTGTGATTTTCTCGGTCCATTGCATACGAATTCCACACCAGTTCACCGGATATGACTGGATGAAAACGGAAATATCCGTTTTTGTTTTGGCTAACTCAATCCCAGATATTGCTACAGCCTCTGTGTTTTTGTTTTCCTGATATTATCCACGACTTTATTGTTTTGAATTTTTTTTATCGGGAACATTTAATTTAGTGCTTGGAATCACTAATTCGTTCCACATGGAGACACCAGCTCTACACAGTTTTGTTTTGGCTAACTCTATCCGAAATATTGTGAAAGCCTCTGTGTTTGTGTTTTCTGGATATTATCGATAGACTTCATTGTTTTGAATGCTTTTATCAGGGAACTATTAATTTTGTACCGTTGAAACACTAATTGGTCCATCATGGGGACTCCAGCTCCACACATTCGTATTTTCTAGGGTGAAAGCTAGAGGAACTGCGACAAACAAACATGATATTTCTGTTTGTATAGATGACATTTTATGCACTTGCCTAATGAAAGGAATTTACTTTTCTCCACAACCATTTCTACTCCGATTTTCTCAGCCCATTGCGTATGAATTCCACACCACTTTGTCCAGATATGACCGGAAGAAACCAGAAATATCCGGTTGTGTTTTGGCTAACTGAATCAGAAATATTGTGAAAGCCTCTGTGTTTGTGTATTCTGGATATTATAGATGGACTTTATGGTTTTGAATGTTTTTATCAGGGAACATTTAATTTTGTACAGTTGAAGAACTAATTGGTTCATCATGAGAACACCAGCTCTACACATTCGTATTTTCTAAGGAGAAAGCTATAGGAACATTGACAAACAAACATGATATCTCTGTTTGTATCGATGATATTTTATGGACTTGCCTAACAAAAGTACTTTGCTTTTCTCCAAAACCATTTTCACTGTGATTTTCTCGGTCCATTGCATACGAATTCCACACCACTTTGTCCGGGTATGACTGGATGATACCGGAAATATCCGGTTGTGTTTTGGCTAACTCAATGCGAAATATTGTGAAAGTTTCTGTATTTGTGTTTTCCGGATATTATCGATGGACTTTACTGTTTTGAATGTTTTTTATCGGGGAACATTTAATTTTGTACCGGAGAAACACTAATTGGTTCATCATGGGGACACCAGCTCTACACATTTGTATTTTCTAGGGAGAAAGCTAGAGGAACTGCGGCAAACAAACATGATATTTCTGTTTGTATAGATGACATTTTATGCACTTGCCTAACGAAAAGATTTTGCTTTTCTCCAAATCCATTTTTACTGTGATTTACTTGGTCCATCGCATACGAATTCCACACCACTTTGTCAGGATATGACTGGATGAAACCAGAATATCCCGTTTTTTTTGGCTAAGTCAATCCCAGATATTGCTACAGCCTCTGAGTTTGTGTTTTCTGGATATTATCAATGGACTTTAATGTTTTGAATTTTTTTTATCAGGGAACATTATATTTTGAGCTTGAATACAATAATTGGTTCCACAGGGAGACACCAGCTCTACATATTCATATTTTCTAGGTAGAAAGCTGGAGGAACTGGGATAAACAAACCTTAAATATCTGTTTGTGTAGATGACATTTTATGCACTTGCCTAACGAAAAAACTTTGCTTTTCTCCAAAACCATTTTTACTGTCATTTTCTCGGTCCATTGCATACTAATTCCACACCAGTTTGTCCGGATATCACTAGATGAAACCAGAAATATCCGGTTGTGTTTTGGCTAACTCAATCCGAAATATTGTGAAAACCTCTGTGTCTGTGTTTTCTGGATATTATCGATGGACTTTCTTTTTTTGAATGTTTTTAACAGGGAACATTTAATATTGTACCCTTGAAACACTAATTGGTTCATCATGGGAACAGCAGCACTACATATTCCTATTTTCTAGGGAGAAATCTAGAGGAACTGTGGCTGTAAGACCCCTTAAGCAGGTGTCCCACAATCCGGACCCCCAGAAACACAGACTCCACTCCAATTGCTGCAAGCGCAAGAGGAAGTTTATTGCATTTGCAAATGGGCCGTCTCAATAGAGAGAGCGGCGGCGATCATCAATTTCACAGAGTATTTAAGGCTTAAAACCACAACATTAGCATATTTCCACAGTATTACAATTTCATTTGGTAACCTAAAGGATTACAGGGTAAAAGGGGGTTTCCAGGGTAAAAGGGAAGAAGTTACATGCTGTACGTGCCTTGTGGTTTTCATTTTTAGCTTGAGCAAGCAAGGGCAGGGGTCGATGTAATAACTTGTGGTGTTGAAACAGGACATAGGTTGGGTACATTTTGTTAACTTCTGCCTTTATAGTTCCTAAAACCGGTTACAAAACGATTACATACTACAAGTTCAGCTAAAGTTCAGCTATCTTATGAAAGCATTGTTGCAAGCCCAGCTAATTTGCACAGAAGCAGAAAAATATGCAGTTAGCTCAAGCAACTCCATCTTAAACCTAACCTGCCTAATTCTTTCATGGCAAACAAACATGATATTTCTGCTTGCATAGATGACATTTTATGTACTTGCCTAATGAAAAGATTTTGCTTTTCTCTAAAACCATTTTTACTTTGATTTTCTCGGTCCATTGCATATGAATTCCACACCTGTTTGTCTGGATATGACTGGATGAACCCGGAAATATCCTGTTTTGTTTTGGCTAACTCAATCCCATATATTGCTACAGCCTCTGTGCTTGTGTTTTCCGGATATTATCAACGGACTTAATTGTTCTCAATGTTTTTTATCACTGAACATTGAATTTTCTGCTTGGAAACACTAATTGGTTCCACATGGAGACAAATGCTCTACACATTCGTATTTTCCAGGGAGAAAGCTAGAGGAACTGCGGCAAAGGAACATGATATTTCTGTTTGTATAGATGACATTTTATCTACTTGCATAACGAAAATACTTTGCTTTTCTCCAAAACCATTAGTACTGTGATTTTCTCGGTCCATTGCACACGAATTACACACCACTTTGTCCAGATATGACTGGATGAAACCAGAAATATCGGATTGTATTTTGGCTAACTCAATCCCAGATATTGCTACAGCCTCTGTGTTAGTGTTTTCCTGATATTATCCATGGACTTTATTGTTTTGAATGTTTTTATCAGGGAACATTTAATTTAGAGCTAGATACTCTAATTGGTTTCACATGGAGACACCAGCTCTACACATTCGTATTTTCTAGGGAGAAAGCTAGAGGAGCTGCGGCAAACAAACATGATATTTCTGTTTGTATAGATGACATTTTATGCACTTGCCTAACGAAAAGACTTTGCTTTTCTCCAAAACCTTTTGTACTGTGATTTTCTCGGTCCATTGCATACAAATTAAACATATTTTGTCTGGATATGACTGGATGTAACCGGGAATATCGGGTTATGTTTTGGCTAACTCAATCCTAAATATTGTGAAAGCCTCTGTGTTTGTGTTTTCTGGATACTATGGACGTGCTTTATTGTTTTGAATGCTTTTTATCAGGGAACGTTTAATTTTGTGTTTAAAATCACTGATTGGTTCCTCATGGAGACACCAGCTCTACACATTCGTATTTTCTAGGGAGAAATCTAGAGGAACTGCGACAAACAAACATGATATTTCTGTTTGTATCCATGACATTTTATGTACTTGCCTAACGAAAAGACTTTGCTTTTCTCCAAAACCATTCGTACTGTGATTTTCTCGGTCCATTGCATACGAATTCCACACCACATTGTCCGGTTATGACTGGATGAAACCGGGAATATCGGGTTATGTTTTGGCTAACTCACTCCGAAATATTGTGAAAGCCTCTGTGTTTGTGTTTTCTGGATATTATCGATGGACTTTATTTTTTTTTTGAATGTTTTTTTTTCAGGGAACATTTAATTTTGTACCGTAGATACACTAATTGGTTCCACATGGAGACACCAGCTCTACACATTCGAATTTTCTATGGACAATCGTAGAGGAACTGCGGCAAACAAACATGATATTTCTGTTTGTATAGATGACATTTTATGCACTTGCCTAATGAAAAAACTTCGCTTTTATCCGAAACCATTTGTACTGAGATTTTCTCGGTCCATTGCATATGAATTCCATACCAGTTTCTCCGGATATGACTGGATGAATCCAGAAATATCCGGTTTTGTTTGGCTGACCCCGAATTATTTTGAAAGCCTCTGTGTTTGTGTTTTCTGGATATTATCGATGGACTTTATTGTTTTGAATATTTTTATGAGGGAAAATTTAATTTTGTACCATTGGAACACTAATTGGTTCATCATGGGTGCACCAGCTCTACATATTCGTATTTTCTAGGGAGAAAGCTAGAGGAACTGCGACAAACAAACATGATATTTCTGTTTCTATCGATGACATTTTATGCACTTGCCTAAGGAAAAGACTTTGCTTTTCTCTAAAACCATTTCTCCTGCGATTTTCTCGATCCATTGCATACGAATTCCCCAGTACTTTGTCCAGATATGACTGGATGAAACCGTTAATATGCGGTATTGTTTTGGATTATTCAATCCCAGATATTGCTACAGCCTCTGTGTCTGTGTTTTCTGGATATTATCAATGGACTTTATTGTTTTGAATGTTTTTTGTCGAGGAACATTTTATTTTGAGCTTTGATACAGTAATTGGTTCCACATGGAGACACCAGCTCTACATATTCATATTTTCTGGGTACAAAGTTAGAGGAACTGCAACAAACAAACATGATATTTCTCTTTGTATAGATGGCATTTTATGTACTTGCCTAAAAAAAAGACTTTGCTTTTCTCCAAAACCATTTATACTGTGATTTTCTCAGTGCATTGCATACGAATTCCACTGCACTTTGTCCGGATATTACTGAATGAAACCAGAAATATCCGGTTCTGTTTTGGCTAACTCAATCCGAAATATTGTGAAAGCCTCTGTGTTTTTGTTTTCTGGATATTGCACACGGACTTTATTGTTTTGAATGTTTTTATCAGGGAACATTTAATTTTGTACCATAGAAACACTAATTGGTTCATCAAGGGTACTCCAGCTCTACATATTCGTATTTTCTAGGGAGAATACTATACGAACTGTGGCGAACAAACATGATATTTCTGTTTGTATAGATGACATTTTATGCACTTGCCTAACGAAAAGACTGCTTTTCTCCAAAACCATTTTTACTGTGATTTTCCCTGTCCATTTCATACGAATTCCACACCAGTTTGTCCGGATAAGACTGGATGCAACCGGAAATATCCGGTTTTGTTTTGGCTAACTCAATCCCAGAGATTGCTACAGCCTCTGTGTTTGTGTTTTCTGGATATTATCGATGGAGTTTATTGTTTTGAATGTTTTTTAACTGGCAACATTTAATTTTGTGCTTGGAAACACTAATTGGTTCCACATGGCGATACCAGCTCTGCACATTCGTATTTCCCAGGGAGAAAGCTAGAGGAACTGCGACAAGCAAACATGATATTTCTGTTTGTATAGATGACATTTCATGCACTTCCCTAAAGAAATGACTTTGCTTTTCCTCAAAACCTTTTTTATTGTGATTTTCTCAGTCCATTACATATGAATTCCACACCAGTTCACCGGATATGACTGGATGAAAACGGAAATATCCGGTTTTGTTTTGGCTAACTCAATCCCAGATATTGCTACAGCCTCTGTGTTTTTGTTTTCCTGATATTATCCACGACGAAAATTGTTTTGAATTTTTTTTTATCGGGAACATTTAATTTTGTGCTTGGAATCACTAATTCGTTCCACATGGAGACACCAGCTCTACACAGTTTTGTTTTGGCTAACTCTATCCGAAATATTGTGAAAGCCTCTGTGTTTGTGTTTTCTGGATATTATCGATAGACTTCATTGTTTTGAATGCTTTTATCAGGGAACTATTAATTTTGTACCGTTGAAACACTAATTGGTCCATCATGGGGACTCCAGCTCCACACATTCGTATTTTCTAGGGTGAAAGCTAGAGGAAATGCGACAAACAAACATGATATTTCTGTTTGTATAGATGACATTTTAAGCACTTGCCTAATGAAAGGAATTTACTTTTCTCCACAACCATTTCTACTCCGATTTTCTCAGCCCATTGCATATGAATTCCACACCACTTTGTCCGGATATGACCGGATGAAACTAGAAATATCCGGTTGTGTTTTGGCTAACTGAATCAGAAATATTGTGAAAGCCTCTGTGTTTGTGTTTTCTGGATATTATAGATGGACTTTATGGTTTTGAATGTTTTTATCAGGGAACATTTAATTTTGTACAGTTGAAGAACTAATTGGTTCATCATGAGAACACCAGCTCTACACATTCGTATTTTCTAAGGAGAAAGCTAGAGGAACCGCAGCAAACAAACATGATATTTCTGTTTGTATCGATGATATTTTATGGACTTGCCTAACAAAAGTACTTTGCTTTTCTCGAAAACCATTTTTCCTCTGATTTTCTCGGTCCATTGCATACGAATTGCACACTACTTTCTCTGGATATGACTGGATGAAACCAGACATATCCGGTTTTGTTTTGGCTAACTCAATCCGAAATATTGCTACAGCCTCTGTGTTTGTGTTTTCTGGATATTATCAATGGACTTTATTGTTTTGAATGTTTTTTTATCAGGGAACATTTAATTTTGTGCTTGGAATCACTAATTGGTTCCACATGGAGACACCAGCTCTACATGTTCGTATTCTCTAGGGAGAACGCTAGAGGAACTGTGGCAAACAAACATGATATTTCTGTTTGTATCGATGACATTTTATGCACTTGCCTAACGAAAAAACTTTGCTATTCTCCAAAACCATTTTCACTGTGATTTTCTCGTTCCATTGCATACGAATTCCACACCACTTTGTCCGGGTATGACGGGATGAAACCGGAAATATCCGGTTTTATTTTGGCTAACTCAATCCGAAAAATTGCTATAGACTCTGTGTTTTTGTATTCCTGATATTATCCATGGACTTTATTGTTTTGAATGTTTTTATCAGGGAACATTTCATTGTGTACCGTTGAAACACTAATTGGTTCATCAAGGGAACACCAGCTCTACACATTCGTATTTTCTAGGGAGAAAGCTAGAGGAACTGCGGCAAACAAACATGAAATTTCTGTTTATATAGATGACATTTTATGCACTTGCCTAATGAAAAGACTTTGGTGTTCTCCACAACATTTTTACTGTGATTCTCTCGGTCCATTGCATACGAATTCCACACCACTTTGTCCGGATATGACTGGATGAAACCAGAAATATCCGGTTGTGTTTTGGCTAACTCAATCCTAAATATTGCTATAGCCTTTGGTTTTATGTTTCTGGATATTACCCACGGACTTTATCATTTTCAGTGTTTTTATCAGGGAACATTTCATTTTGTACCGTTGAAACACTAATTGCTTCATCATGGGAACACCAGCTCTACAGATTCATATTTTCTAGGGAGAAAGCTAGAGGAACTGCGACAACAAACATGATATTTCTGTTTGTATTGATGACATTTTATGCACTTGCCTAATGAAAAGTCTTTGCTTTTCTCCAAAACAATTTTCACTGTGATTTTCTTGGTCCATTACAAACGATTTCCACACCACTTTGTCCGGATATGCCTGGATGAAACCAGAAATATCCCTTTGTGTTTTGCCTAACTCGATCCCAGATATTGTAACAGCCTCTGTGTTTGTGTTTTCTGGATATTATCGATGGAGTTTATTGTTTTGAATGTTTTTTATCTGGCAACATATAATTTTGTGCTTGGAAACACTAATTGGTTCCACATGGCGATACCAGCTCTGCATATTCGTATTTCCCAGGGAGAAAGCTAGAGGAACTGGGGCAAACAAACATGATATTTCTGTTTGTATAGATGACATTTTATGCACTTCCCTAAAGAAATGATTTTTCTTTTCCTCAAAACTTTTTTTATTGTGATTTTCTCGGTCCATTGCATACGAATTCCACACCAGTTCACCGGATATGACTGGATGAAAACGGAAATATCCGTTTTTGTTTTGGCTAACTCAATCCCAGATATTGCTACAGCCTCTGTGTTTTTGTTTTCCTGATATTATCCACGACTTTATTGTTTTGAATTTTTTTTATCGGGAACATTTAATTTAGTGCTTGGAATCACTAATTCGTTCCACATGGAGACACCAGCTCTACACAGTTTTGTTTTGGCTAACTCTATCCGAAATATTGTGAAAGCCTCTGTGTTTGTGTTTTCTGGATATTATCGATAGACTTCATTGTTTTGAATGCTTTTATCAGGGAACTATTAATTTTGTACCGTTGAAACACTAATTGGTCCATCATGGGGACTCCAGCTCCACACATTCGTATTTTCTAGGGTGAAAGCTAGAGGAACTGCGACAAACAAACATGATATTTCTGTTTGTATAGATGACATTTTATGCACTTGCCTAATGAAAGGAATTTACTTTTCTCCACAACCATTTCTACTCCGATTTTCTCAGCCCATTGCGTATGAATTCCACACCACTTTGTCCAGATATGACCGGAAGAAACCAGAAATATCCGGTTGTGTTTTGGCTAACTGAATCAGAAATATTGTGAAAGCCTCTGTGTTTGTGTATTCTGGATATTATAGATGGACTTTATGGTTTTGAATGTTTTTATCAGGGAACATTTAATTTTGTACAGTTGAAGAACTAATTGGTTCATCATGAGAACACCAGCTCTACACATTCGTATTTTCTAAGGAGAAAGCTATAGGAACATTGACAAACAAACATGATATCTCTGTTTGTATCGATGATATTTTATGGACTTGCCTAACAAAAGTACTTTGCTTTTCTCCAAAACCATTTTCACTGTGATTTTCTCGGTCCATTGCATACGAATTCCACACCACTTTGTCCGGGTATGACTGGATGATACCGGAAATATCCGGTTGTGTTTTGGCTAACTCAATGCGAAATATTGTGAAAGTTTCTGTATTTGTGTTTTCCGGATATTATCGATGGACTTTACTGTTTTGAATGTTTTTTATCGGGGAACATTTAATTTTGTACCGGAGAAACACTAATTGGTTCATCATGGGGACACCAGCTCTACACATTTGTATTTTCTAGGGAGAAAGCTAGAGGAACTGCGGCAAACAAACATGATATTTCTGTTTGTATAGATGACATTTTATGCACTTGCCTAACGAAAAGATTTTGCTTTTCTCCAAATCCATTTTTACTGTGATTTACTTGGTCCATCGCATACGAATTCCACACCACTTTGTCAGGATATGACTGGATGAAACCAGAATATCCCGTTTTTTTTGGCTAAGTCAATCCCAGATATTGCTACAGCCTCTGAGTTTGTGTTTTCTGGATATTATCAATGGACTTTAATGTTTTGAATTTTTTTTATCAGGGAACATTATATTTTGAGCTTGAATACAATAATTGGTTCCACAGGGAGACACCAGCTCTACATATTCGTATTTTCTAGGTAGAAAGCTGGAGGAACTGGGATAAACAAACCTTGAATATCTGTTTGTGTAGATGACATTTTATGCACTTGCCTAACGAAAAAACTTTGCTTTTCTCCAAAACCATTTTTACTGTCATTTTCTCGGTCCATTGCATACTAATTCCACACCAGTTTGTCCGGATATCACTAGATGAAACCAGAAATATCCGGTTGTGTTTTGGCTAACTCAATCCGAAATATTGTGAAAACCTCTGTGTCTGTGTTTTCTGGATATTATCGATGGACTTTCTTTTTTTGAATGTTTTTAACAGGGAACATTTAATATTGTACCCTTGAAACACTAATTGGTTCATCATGGGAACAGCAGCACTACATATTCCTATTTTCTAGGGAGAAATCTAGAGGAACTGTGGCTGTAAGACCCCTTAAGCAGGTGTCCCACAATCCGGACCCCCAGAAACACAGACTCCACTCCAATTGCTGCAAGCGCAAGAGGAAGTTTATTGCATTTGCAAATGGGCCGTCTCAATAGAGAGAGCGGCGGCGATCATCAATTTCACAGAGTATTTAAGGCTTAAAACCACAACATTAGCATATTTCCACAGTATTACAATTTCATTTGGTAACCTAAAGGATTACAGGGTAAAAGGGGGTTTCCAGGGTAAAAGGGAAGAAGTTACATGCTGTACGTGCCTTGTGGTTTTCATTTTTAGCTTGAGCAAGCAAGGGCAGGGGTCGATGTAATAACTTGTGGTGTTGAAACAGGACATAGGTTGGGTACATTTTGTTAACTTCTGCCTTTATAGTTCCTAAAACCGGTTACAAAACGATTACATACTACAAGTTCAGCTAAAGTTCAGCTATCTTATGAAAGCATTGTTGCAAGCCCAGCTAATTTGCACAGAAGCAGAAAAATATGCAGTTAGCTCAAGCAACTCCATCTTAAACCTAACCTGCCTAATTCTTTCATGGCAAACAAACATGATATTTCTGCTTGCATAGATGACATTTTATGTACTTGCCTAATGAAAAGATTTTGCTTTTCTCTAAAACCATTTTTACTTTGATTTTCTCGGTCCATTGCATATGAATTCCACACCTGTTTGTCTGGATATGACTGGATGAACCCGGAAATATCCTGTTTTGTTTTGGCTAACTCAATCCCATATATTGCTACAGCCTCTGTGCTTGTGTTTTCCGGATATTATCAACGGACTTAATTGTTCTCAATGTTTTTTATCACTGAACATTGAATTTTCTGCTTGGAAACACTAATTGGTTCCACATGGAGACAAATGCTCTACACATTCGTATTTTCCAGGGAGAAAGCTAGAGGAACTGCGGCAAAGGAACATGATATTTCTGTTTGTATAGATGACATTTTATCTACTTGCATAACGAAAATACTTTGCTTTTCTCCAAAACCATTAGTACTGTGATTTTCTCGGTCCATTGCACACGAATTACACACCACTTTGTCCAGATATGACTGGATGAAACCAGAAATATCGGATTGTATTTTGGCTAACTCAATCCCAGATATTGCTACAGCCTCTGTGTTAGTGTTTTCCTGATATTATCCATGGACTTTATTGTTTTGAATGTTTTTATCAGGGAACATTTAATTTAGAGCTAGATACTCTAATTGGTTTCACATGGAGACACCAGCTCTACACATTCGTATTTTCTAGGGAGAAAGCTAGAGGAGCTGCGGCAAACAAACATGATATTTCTGTTTGTATAGATGACATTTTATGCACTTGCATAACGAAAAGACTTTGCTTTTCTCCAAAATCATTTTTACTGTGATTTTCTTGGTCCATTGCATACGAATTCCACACCACTTTGTCCGGGTATGACTGGATGAAACCGGAAATATCCGGTTTTGTTTTGGCTAACTCAATCCGAAAAATTGCTATGGACTCTTTGTTTGTGTATTCCTGATATTATCCATGGACTTTATTGTTTTGAATGTTTTTATCAGGGAACATTTTTCATTGTGTACCGTTGAAACACTAATTGGTTCATCAAGGGAACAGCAGCTCTACACATTCGTATTTTCTATGGAGAAAGCTAGAGGAACTGCAGCAAACAAACATGAAATTTCTGTTTGTATAGATGACATTTTATGCACTTGCCTAAAGAAAAGACTTTGCTTTTCTCCAAAACCATTTCTCCTGTGATTTTCTTGGTCCATTGCATACGAATTTGAAGCCATTTTGTCCGGATATGACTAGATGAAACCAGAAATATCCGGTTGTGTTTTGGCTAACTCAATGCGAAATATTGTGAAAGTTTCTGTATTTGTGTTTTCCGGATATTATCGATGGACTTTACTGTTTTGAATGTTTTTTATCGGGGAACATTTAATTTTGTACCGGAGAAACACTAATTGGTTCATCATGGGGACACCAGCTCTACACATTTGTATTTTCTAGGGAGAAAGCTAGAGGAACTGCGGCAAACAAACATGATATTTCTGTTTGTATAGATGACATTTTATGCACTTGCCTAACGAAAAGATTTTGCTTTTCTCCAAATCCATTTTTACTGTGATTTACTTGGTCCATCGCATACGAATTCCACACCACTTTGTCAGGATATGACTGGATGAAACCAGAATATCCCGTTTTTTTTGGCTAAGTCAATCCCAGATATTGCTACAGCCTCTGAGTTTGTGTTTTCTGGATATTATCAATGGACTTTAATGTTTTGAATTTTTTTTATCAGGGAACATTATATTTTGAGCTTGAATACAATAATTGGTTCCACAGGGAGACACCAGCTCTACATATTCATATTTTCTAGGTAGAAAGCTGGAGGAACTGGGATAAACAAACCTTAAATATCTGTTTGTGTAGATGACATTTTATGCACTTGCCTAACGAAAAAACTTTGCTTTTCTCCAAAACCATTTGTACTGTGATTTTCTCGGCCCATTGCATACTAATTCCACACCAGTTTGTCCGGATATCACTAGATGAAACCAGAAATATCCGGTTGTGTTTTGGCTAACTCAATCCGAAATATTGTGAAAACCTCTGTGTCTGTGTTTTCTGGATATTATCGATGGACTTTCTTTTTTTGAATGTTTTTAACAGGGAACATTTAATATTGTACCCTTGAAACACTAATTGGTTCATCATGGGAACAGCAGCACTACATATTCCTATTTTCTAGGGAGAAATCTAGAGGAACTGTGGCTGTAAGACCCCTTAAGCAGGTGTCCCACAATCCGGACCCCCAGAAACACAGACTCCACTCCAATTGCTGCAAGCGCAAGAGGAAGTTTATTGCATTTGCAAATGGGCCGTCTCAATAGAGAGAGCGGCGGCGATCATCAATTTCACAGAGTATTTAAGGCTTAAAACCACAACATTAGCATATTTCCACAGTATTACAATTTCATTTGGTAACCTAAAGGATTACAGGGTAAAAGGGGGTTTCCAGGGTAAAAGGGAAGAAGTTACATGCTGTACGTGCCTTGTGGTTTTCATTTTTAGCTTGAGCAAGCAAGGGCAGGGGTCGATGTAATAACTTGTGGTGTTGAAACAGGACATAGGTTGGGTACATTTTGTTAACTTCTGCCTTTATAGTTCCTAAAACCGGTTACAAAACGATTACATACTACAAGTTCAGCTAAAGTTCAGCTATCTTATGAAAGCATTGTTGCAAGCCCAGCTAATTTGCACAGAAGCAGAAAAATATGCAGTTAGCTCAAGCAACTCCATCTTAAACCTAACCTGCCTAATTCTTTCATGGCAAACAAACATGATATTTCTGCTTGCATAGATGACATTTTATGTACTTGCCTAATGAAAAGATTTTGCTTTTCTCTAAAACCATTTTTACTTTGATTTTCTCGGTCCATTGCATATGAATTCCACACCTGTTTGTCTGGATATGACTGGATGAACCCGGAAATATCCTGTTTTGTTTTGGCTAACTCAATCCCATATATTGCTACAGCCTCTGTGCTTGTGTTTTCCGGATATTATCAACGGACTTAATTGTTCTCAATGTTTTTTATCACTGAACATTGAATTTTCTGCTTGGAAACACTAATTGGTTCCACATGGAGACAAATGCTCTACACATTCGTATTTTCCAGGGAGAAAGCTAGAGGAACTGCAGCAAAGGAACATGATATTTCTGTTTGTATAGATGACATTTTATCTACTTGCATAACGAAAATACTTTGCTTTTCTCCAAAACCATTAGTACTGTGATTTTCTCGGTCCATTGCACACGAATTACACACCACTTTGTCCAGATATGACTGGATGAAACCAGAAATACTGGATTGTATTTTGGCTAACTCAATCCCAGATATTGCTACAGCCTCTGTGTTAGTGTTTTCCTGATATTATCCATGGACTTTATTGTTTTGAATGTTTTTATCAGGGAACATTTAATTTAGAGCTAGATACTCTAATTGGTTTCACATGGAGACACCAGCTCTACACATTCGTATTTTCTAGGGAGAAAGCTAGAGGAGCTGCGGCAAACAAACATGATATTTCTGTTTGTATAGATGACATTTTATGCACTTGCATAACGAAAAGACTTTGCTTTTCTCCAAAATCATTTTTACTGTGATTTTCTTGGTCCATTGCATACGAATTCCACACCACTTTGTCCGGGTATGACTGGATGAAACCGGAAATATCCGGTTTTGTTTTGGCTAACTCAATCCGAAAAATTGCTATGGACTCTTTGTTTGTGTATTCCTGATATTATCCATGGACTTTATTGTTTTGAATGTTTTTATCAGGGAACATTTTTCATTGTGTACCGTTGAAACACTAATTGGTTCATCAAGGGAACAGCAGCTCTACACATTCGTATTTTCTATGGAGAAAGCTAGAGGAACTGCAGCAAACAAACATGAAATTTCTGTTTGTATAGATGACATTTTATGCACTTGCCTAAAGAAAAGACTTTGCTTTTCTCCAAAACCATTTCTCCTGTGATTTTCTTGGTCCATTGCATACGAATTTGAAGCCATTTTGTCCGGATATGACTAGATGAAACCAGAAATATCCGGTTGTGTTTTGGCTAACTCAATGCGAAATATTGTGAAAGTTTCTGTATTTGTGTTTTCCGGATATTATCGATGGACTTTACTGTTTTGAATGTTTTTTATCGGGGAACATTTAATTTTGTACCGGAGAAACACTAATTGGTTCATCATGGGGACACCAGCTCTACACATTTGTATTTTCTAGGGAGAAAGCTAGAGGAACTGCGGCAAACAAACATGATATTTCTGTTTGTATAGATGACATTTTATGCACTTGCCTAACGAAAAGATTTTGCTTTTCTCCAAATCCATTTTTACTGTGATTTACTTGGTCCATCGCATACGAATTCCACACCTCTTTATCAGGATATGACTGGATGAAACCAGAATATCCCGTTTTTTTTGGCTAAGTCAATCCCAGATATTGCTACAGCCTCTGAGTTTGTGTTTTCTGGATATTATCAATGGACTTTAATGTTTTGAATTTTTTTTATCAGGGAACATTATATTTTGAGCTTGAATACAATAATTGGTTCCACAGGGAGACACCAGCTCTACATATTCATATTTTCTAGGTAGAAAGCTGGAGGAACTGGGATAAACAAACCTTAAATATCTGTTTGTGTAGATGACATTTTATGCACTTGCCTAACGAAAAAACTTTGCTTTTCTCCAAAACCATTTGTACTGTGATTTTCTCGGTCCATTGCATACTAATTCCACACCACATTGTCCGGTTATGACTGGATGAAACCGGGAATATCGGGTTATGTTTTGGCTAACTCAATCCGAAATATTGTGAAAGCCTCTGTGTTTGTGTTTTCTGGATATTATCGATGGACTTTATTTTTTTGAATGTTTTTTTTTTTCAGGGAACATTTAATTTTGTACCGTAGAAACACTAATTGGTTCCACATGGAGACACCAGCTCTACACATTCGAATTTTCTATGGACAATCGTAGAGGTACTGCGGCAAACAAACATGATATTTCTGTTTGTATAGATGACATTTTATACAGTTACCTAACGAAAAAACTTTATTTTCTCCGAAACCATTTGTACTGTGATTTTCTCGGTCCATTGCATATGAATTCCATACCAGATTCTCCGGATATGACTGGATGAAAACGGAAATATCTGGTGGTTTTTTGGCTAACTCAATCACAGATATTGCTACAGCCTCTGTGTTTGTGTTTTCCGGATATTATCAACGGACTTTAATGTTTTTTTCAAAGTTTTTTTTATCAGGGAACATTTAATTGAGAGCTAGATACACTAATTTGTTTCACATGGAGAAACCAGCTCTACATATTTGTATTTTCTAGGGAGAAAGGTAGAGGAACTGCGGCAAACATACATGAGATTTCTGTTTCTTTCAATGAAATTTTATGCACTTGCCTAACAAAAAGACTTTGCTTTTCTCCAAAATCATTTGTACTGTGATTTTCTCGGTCCATTGCATACGAATTCCACACCACTTTGTCCGGATATGACTGGACGAAACTAGAAATATCGGGTTGTTTTTTGACTGCCTCAATCCAAAATATTGTGAAAGACTCTGTGTTTGTTTATTCTGGATATTATCCTCGGACATTATTGTATTGAATGTTTTTATCAGTAAATATTTAATTTTGTACCGTTGAAAAACTAATTGTTTCATCATGGGGACACCAGGTCGACACATTCGCATTTTCTAGGGAGAAAGCTTGAGGAAATGCGGCAAACAAACATGATATTTCTGTTTGTATAGATGACATTTTATGCACTTTCCTAAAGAAAAGACTTTGCTTTTCTCCAAAACCATTTTTACTGTGATTTTCTCGGTCCATTACATACGAATTTCAAACCAGTTTGTCCGGATATGACTGGAAGAAAACAGAAATATCCGGTTTTGTTTTGGCTAACTCAATCACAGTTATTGCTACAGACTCTGTGTTTGTGTTTTCCGGATATTATCAACGGACGTTATTGTTTTTTTCAAAGTTTTTTATCGGGGAACATTTAATTTAGAGCTAGACACTCTAATTGGTTTCACATGGAGACACCAGCGCTACGTATTTGTATTTTCTATTGAGAAAGCTAGAGAAACTGGGGCAAACACACATGATAGTTCTGTTTGTATCTATGACATTTTATGCACTTGAGTAACGAAAAGACTTTGCTTTTCTCCAAACCCATTTGTACTGTGATTTTCTCGGTCCATTGCATACGAAATCCACAACACTTTGTCCGGATATGACTGGAAGAAAACAGAAATATCCGGTTGTGTTTTTGCTAACTCAATAACAGATGTTGCTACAGCCTCTGTGTTTTTGTTTTCCGGAAATTATAGATGGACTTTATTGTTTTGAATATTTTCATCAGGAAACATTTAATTTTTTACCATTGAAACACTAATTGATTCATCATGGTGACACCAGCTCCACACATTCTTATTTTCTAGGGAGAAACCTGGAGGAAATGCGGCAAATAAACATGATATTTCTGTTTGTATAGATGACATTTTATGCAATTGCCTAACGGAAAGACTTTGCTTTTTCCATAACCAATTTTAGGATGATTTTCTTGATGCATTGCATACGAATTCCAAACCACTTTGTCCGGACATGACTGGATGAAAACAGAAATATCCGGTTGTGCTTTGGCTAACTCAATAACAGATGTTGCTACAGCCTCTGTGTTTTTGTTTTCCAGAAATTATCAATGGACTTTATTGTTTTGAACGTTTTTTATCGGGGAACATTTTATTTTGAGCTTAGATTCATTAATTGGTTCAACATAGAGACACCAGCGCTACATATTTGTATTTTCTAGGGAGAAAGCTAGAGAAACTTGGGTAAACACACATGATATTTCTGTTTGTATCGATGACATTTTATGCACTTGCCTAACGAAAAGACTTTGCTTATCTCCAAAACCATTTGTACTGTGATTTTCTCTGTCCATTGCATACGAATTCCACACCAGTTTACCGGATATGACTGGATGAAACCGGAAATATCCGGTTTTGTATTGGCTAACTCAATCCTAAATATTGCTACAGCCTCTGTGTTTGTGTATTCCTCACATTATCCATGAACTTTATTGTTTTGAATGTTTTTTTTCACGGAATATTTAATTTTGTGTTTCAAATACCTAATTGGTTCCACATGGAGACACCAGCTCTGCACATTCGTATTTTCTAGGGAGAAAGCTAGAGGAACATTGACAAACAAACATGATATTTCTGTTTGTATCAATGACATTTTATGCACTTGCATAAAAAAAAGACTTTGCTTTTCTCCAAAACCATTTTTACTGTGATTTTCTCGGTCCCCTGCATACAAATTCCACACCAGTTTGTCCGGATATGACTGGATGAAACCGGAAATATCTGGTGGTTTTTTGGCTAACTCAATCACAGATATTGCTACAGCCTTTGTGTTTGTGTTTTCCGGATATTATCAACGGACTTTAATGTTTTTTTCAAAGTTTTTTTTTATCAGGGAACATTTAATTGAGAGCTAGATACACTAATTGGTTTCACATGGAGACACCAGCTCTACATATTTGTATTTTCTAGGGAGAAAGCTAGAGGAACTGCGGCAAACATACAGGAGATTTCTGTTTCTTTCAATGAAATTTTATGCACTTGCCTAACGAAAAGACTTTGCTTTTCTCCAAAACCATTTGTACTGTGATTTTCTCGGTCCATTGCATACGAATTCCACACCAGCTTGTCCGGATATGACTGGAGGAAAACAAATATCCGGTTGTGTTTTGGCTAACTCAATCCGAAATATTGTGAAAGCCTCTGTGTTTGTTTTTTCTGGATATTATTGATGGACTTTATTGTTTTGAATATTTTCATCAGGAAACATATAATTTTCTACCATTGAAACACTAGTTGATTCATCATGGGGACACTAGCTCTACACATTCGTATTTTCTAGGGAGAATGCTAGACGAACTGGGGCAAACAAACATGATATTTCTGTTTGTATAGATGACAATTTATGCAATTGCCTAACGAAAAGACTTTGATTTTCTCTATATCCATTTTTAGGATGATTTTCTCGGTCCATTGCATACGAATTCCAAACCACTTTGTCCGGATATGACTGGATGAAAACAGAAATATCCGGTTGTGCTTTGGCTAACTCAATAACAGATGTTGCTACAGCCTATGTGTTTTTGTTTTCTGGAAATTATCAATGGACTTAATTGTTTTGAACGTTTTTTATAGGGGAGCATTTTATTTTGAGCTTAGATTCACTAATTGGTTCCACATGGAGACAGCAGCTCTACATATTTGTATTTTCTAGGGAGAAAGCTAGAGGAACTGCGGCAAACAAACATGATATTTCTGTTTGTATAGATGACATTTTATGCACTTGCCTAACGAAAAGACTTTGGTTTTCTCCAAAATATTTGTATTGTGATTTTCTCGGTCCATTGCATACGAATTCCACACCACTTTGTCCGGATATGACTGGATGAAACCAGAAATATCCGGTTGTGTTTTGGCTAACTCAATCCTAAATATTGCTATAGCCTTTGGTTATATGTTTCTGGATATTATCCATGGACTTTATGATTTTCAGTGTTTTTATCAGGGATCATTTCATTTTGTACCGTTGAAACACTAATTGCTTCATAATGGAAACACCAGCTCTACAGGTTCATATTTTCTAGGGAGAAAGCTAGAGGAACTGCGACAACAAACATGATATTTCTGTTTGTATTGATGACATTTTATGCACTTGCCTAATGAAAAGTCTTTGCTTTTCTCCAAAACCCTTTTCACTGTGATTTTCTCGGTCCATTGCATACGAATTCCACACCAGTTTTTCTGGGTATGACTGGATGAAACCGGAAATATCCGGTTTTGTTTTGGCTAACTCAATCCCAGAGATTGCTACAGCCTCTGTGTTTGTGTTTTCTGGATATTATCGATGGAGTTTATTGTTTTGAATGTTTTTTATCTGGCAACATATAATTTTGTGCTTGGAAACACTAATTGGTTCCACATGGCGATACCAGCTCTGCATATTCGTATTTCCCAGGGAGAAAGCTAGAGGAACTGGGGCAAACAAACATGATATTTCTGTTTGTATAGATGACATTTTATGTACTTCCCTAAAGAAATGATTTTTCTTTTCCTCAAAACCTTTTTTATTGTGATTTTCTCGGTCCATTGCATACGAATTCCACACCAGTTTCTTTGGATATGACTGGATGAAACCGGAAATATCCTGTTTTGTTTTGGCTAACTCAATCCCAGATATTGCTACAGCTTCTGTGTTTTTGTTTTCCTGATATTATCCACGACTTTATTGTTTTGAATTTTTTTATCGGGAACATTTAATTTTGTGCTTGGAATCACTGATTGGTTCCTCATGGAGACACCTGCTCTACACAGTTTTGTTTTTGCTAACTCTATCCGAAATATTGTGAAAGCCTCTGTGTTTGTGTTTTCTGGATATTATCGATGGACTTTATTGTTTTGAATGTTTTTTATAAGGGAACATTTAATTTTGTGCTTGGAATCACTGATTGGTTCCTCATGGAGACACCAGCTCTACACATTCGTATTTTCTAGGGAGAAAGCTAGAGGAACTGCGGCAAACAAACATGAAATTTCTGTTTGTATAGATGACATTTTATGCACTTGCCTAATGAAAAGACTTTGGTTTTCTCCAAAACCAATTGTACTGTGATTTTCTCGGTCCATTGCATACGAATTCCACACCACTTTGTCCGGATATGACTGGATGAAACCGGGAATATAGGGTATGTTTTGGCTAACTCAATCCGAAATATTGTGAAAGCCTCTGTGTTTGTGTTTTCTGGATATTATCGATGGACTTTATTGTTTTGAATGTTTTTTATCAGGTAACTTTTAATTTTGTGCTTGGAATCACGGATTGGTTGCTCATGGAGACACCAGCTCTACACATTCGTATTTTCTTGGGAGAAAGCTAGAGGAACTGCGACAAACAAACATGATATTTCTGTTTGTATAGATGACATTTTATGCACTTGCCTAACGAAAAGACTTTGCTTTTCTCCAAAACCTTTTGTACTGTGATTTTCTCGGTAATTGCATACAAATTAAACATATTTTGTCTGGATATGACTGGATGTAACCGGGAATATAGGGTTATGTTTTGGCTAACTCAATCCTAAATATTGTGAAAGCCTCTGTGTTTGTGTTTTCTGGATACTATGGACGTGCTTTATTGTTTTGAATGCTTTTTATCAGGGAACGTTTAATTTTGTGTTTAAAATCACTGATTGGTTCCTCATGGAGACACCAACTCTACACATTCGTATTTTCTAGGGAGAAATCTAGAGGAACTGCGACAAACAAACATGATATTTCTGTTTGTATAGATGACATTTTATGCACTTGCCTAACGAAAAGACTTTGCTTTTCTCCAAAACCATTCGTACTGTGATTTTCTCGGTCCATTGCATACGAATTCCACACCACATTGTCCGGTTATGACTGGATGAAACCGGGAATATCGGGTTATGTTTTGGCTAACTCACTCCGAAATATTGTGAAAGCCTCTGTGTTTGTGTTTTCTGGATATTATCGATGGACTTTATTTATTTTGAATGTTTTTTTTTTCAGGGAACATTTAATTTTGTACCGTAGATACACTAATTGGTTCCACATGGAGACACCAGCTCTACACATTCGAATTTTCTATGGACAATCGTAGAGGAACTGCGGCAAACAAACATGATATTTCTGTTTGTATAGATGACATTTTATGCACTTGCCTAATGAAAAAACTTCGCTTTTATCCGAAACCATTTGTACTGAGATTTTCTCGGTCCATTGCATATGAATTCCATACCAGTTTCTCCGGATATGACTGGATGAATCCAGAAATATCCGGTTTTGTTTGGCTGACCCCGAATTATTTTGAAAGCCTCTGTGTTTGTGTTTTCTGGATATTATCGATGGACTTTATTGTTTTGAATATTTTTATGAGGGAAAATTTAATTTTGTACCATTGGAACACTAATTGGTTCATCATGGGTGCACCAGCTCTACATATTCGTATTTTCTAGGGAGAAAGCTAGAGGAACTGCGACAAACAAACATGATATTTCTGTTTCTATCGATGACATTTTATGCACTTGCCTAAGGAAAAGACTTTGCTTTTCTCTAAAACCATTTCTCCTGCGATTTTCTCGATCCATTGCATACGAATTCCCCAGTACTTTGTCCAGATATGACTGGATGAAACCGTTAATATGCGGTATTGTTTTGGATTATTCAATCCCAGATATTGCTACAGCCTCTGTGTCTGTGTTTTCTGGATATTATCAATGGACTTTATTGTTTTGAATGTTTTTTGTCGAGGAACATTTTATTTTGAGCTTTGATACAGTAATTGGTTCCACATGGAGACACCAGCTCTACATATTCATATTTTCTGGGTACAAAGTTAGAGGAACTGCAACAATCAAACATGATATTTCTCTTTGTATAGATGGCATTTTATGTACTTGCCTAAAAAAAAGACTTTGCTTTTCTCCAAAACCATTTATACTGTGATTTTCTCAGTGCATTGCATACGAATTCCACTGCACTTTGTCCGGATATTACTGAATGAAACCAGAAATATCCGGTTCTGTTTTGGCTAACTCAATCCGAAATATTGTGAAAGCCTCTGTGATTTTGTTTTCTGGATATTGCACACGGACTTTATTGTTTTGAATGTTTTTATCAGGGAACATTTAATTTTGTACCATAGAAACACTAATTGGTTCATCAAGGGTACTCCAGCTCTACATATTCGTATTTTCTAGGGAGAATACTATACGAACTGTGGCGAACAAACATGATATTTCTGTTTGTATAGATGACATTTTATGCACTTGCCTAACGAAAAGACTGCTTTTCTCCAAAACCATTTTTACTGTGATTTTCCCTGTCCATTTCATACGAATTCCACACCAGTTTGTCCGGATAAGACTGGATGCAACCGGAAATATCCGGTTTTGTTTTGGCTAACTCAATCCCAGAGATTGCTACAGCCTCTGTGTTTGTGTTTTCTGGATATTATCGATGGAGTTTATTGTTTTGAATGTTTTTTAACTGGCAACATTTAATTTTGTGCTTGGAAACACTAATTGGTTCCACATGGCGATACCAGCTCTGCACATTCGTATTTCCCAGGGAGAAAGCTAGAGGAACTGCGACAAGCAAACATGATATTTCTGTTTGTATAGATGACATTTCATGCACTTCCCTAAAGAAATGACTTTGCTTTTCCTCAAAACCTTTTTTATTGTGATTTTCTCAGTCCATTACATATGAATTCCACACCAGTTCACCGGATATGACTGGATGAAAACGGAAATATCCGGTTTTGTTTTGGCTAACTCAATCCCAGATATTGCTACAGCCTCTGTGTTTTTGTTTTCCTGATATTATCCACGACGAAAATTGTTTTGAATTTTTTTTTATCGGGAACATTTAATTTTGTGCTTGGAATCACTAATTCGTTCCACATGGAGACACCAGCTCTACACAGTTTTGTTTTGGCTAACTCTATCCGAAATATTGTGAAAGCCTCTGTGTTTGTGTTTTCTGGATATTATCGATAGACTTCATTGTTTTGAATGCTTTTATCAGGGAACTATTAATTTTGTACCGTTGAAACACTAATTGGTCCATCATGGGGACTGCAGCTCCACACATTCGTATTTTCTAGGGTGAAAGCTAGAGGAAATGCGACAAACAAACATGATATTTCTGTTTGTATAGATGACATTTTATGCACTTGCCTAATGAAAGGAATTTACTTTTCTCCACAACCATTTCTACTCCGATTTTCTCAGCCCATTGCATATGAATTCCACACCACTTTGTCCGGATATGACCGGATGAAACTAGAAATATCCGGTTGTGTTTTGGCTAACTGAATCAGAAATATTGTGAAAGCCTCTGTGTTTGTGTTTTCTGGATATTATAGATGGACTTTATGGTTTTGAATGTTTTTATCAGGGAACATTTAATTTTGTACATTTGAAGAACTAATTGGTTCATCATGAGAACACCAGCTCTACACATTCGTATTTTCTAAGGAGAAAGCTAGAGGAACCGCAGCAAACAAACATGATATTTCTGTTTGTATCAATGATATTTTATGGACTTGCCTAACAAAAGTACTTTGCTTTTCTCGAAAACCATTTTTCCTCTGATTTTCTCGGTCCATTGCATACGAATTGCACACTACTTTCTCTGGATATGACTGGATGAAACCAGACATATCCGGTTTTGTTTTGGCTAACTCAATCCGAAATATTGCTACAGCCTCTGTGTTTGTGTTTTCTGGATATTATCAATGGACTTTATTGTTTTGAATGTTTTTTTATCAGGGAACATTTAATTTTGTGCTTGGAATCACTAATTGGTTCCACATGGAGACACCAGCTCTACATGTTCGTATTCTCTAGGGAGAACGCTAGAGGAACTGTGGCAAACAAACATGATATTTCTGTTTGTATCGATGACATTTTATGCACTTGCCTAACGAAAAAACTTTGCTATTCTCCAAAACCATTTTCACTGTGATTTTCTCGTTCCATTGCATACGAATTCCACACCACTTTGTCCGGGTATGACGGGATGAAACTGGAAATATCCGGTTTTATTTTGGCTAACTCAATCCGAAAAATTGCTATAGACTCTGTGTTTTTGTATTCCTGATATTATCCATGGACTTTATTGTTTTGAATGTTTTTATCAGGGAACATTTCATTGTGTACCGTTGAAACACTAATTGGTTCATCAAGGGAACACCAGCTCTACACATTCGTATTTTCTAGGGAGAAAGCTAGAGGAACTGCGGCAAACAAACATGAAATTTCTGTTTGTATAGATGACATTTTATGCACTTGCCTAATGAAAAGACTTTGGTGTTCTCCACAACATTTTTACTGTGATTCTCTCGGTCCATTGCATACGAATTCCACACCACTTTGTCCGGATATGACTGGATGAAACCAGAAATATCCGGTTGTGTTTTGGCTAACTCAATCCTAAATATTGCTATAGCCTTTGGTTTTATGTTTCTGGATATTATCCACGGACTTTATCATTTTCAGTGTTTTTATCAGGGAACATTTCATTTTGTACCGTTGAAACACTAATTGCTTCATCATGGGAACACCAGCTCTACAGATTCATATTTTCTAGGGAGAAAGCTAGAGGAACTGCGACAACAAACATGATATTTCTGTTTGTATTGATGACATTTTATGCACTTGCCTAATGAAAAGTCTTTGCTTTTCTCCAAAACCATTTTCACTGTGATTTTCTTGGTCCATTACAAACGATTTCCACACCACTTTGTCCGGATATGCCTGGATGAAACCAGAAATATCCCTTTGTGTTTTGCCTAACTCGATCCCAGATATTGTAACAGCCTCTGTGTTTGTGTTTTCTGGATATTATCGATGGAGTTTATTGTTTTGAATGTTTTTTATCTGGCAACATATAATTTTGTGCTTGGAAACACTAATTGGTTCCACATGGCGATACCAGCGCTGCATATTCGTATTTCCCAGGGAGAAAGCTAGAGGAACTGGGGCAAACAAACATGATATTTCTGTTTGTACAGATGACATTTTATGCACTTGCCTAATGAAAGGAATTTACTTTTCTCCACAACCATTTCTACTCCGATTTTCTCAGCCCATTGCGTATGAATTCCACACCACTTTGTCCAGATATGACCGGAAGAAACCAGAAATATCCGGTTGTGTTTTGGCTAACTGAATCAGAAATATTGTGAAAGCCTCTGTGTTTGTGTATTCTGGATATTATAGATGGACTTTATGGTTTTGAATGTTTTTATCAGGGAACATTTAATTTTGTACAGTTGAAGAACTAATTGGTTCATCATGAGAACACCAGCTCTACACATTCGTATTTTCTAGGGAGAAAGCTATAGGAACATTGACAAACAAACATGATATCTCTGTTTGTATCGATGATATTTTATGGACTTGCCTAACAAAAGTACTTTGCTTTTCTCCAAAACCATTTTCACTGTGATTTTCTCGGTCCATTGCATACGAATTCCACACCACTTTGTCCGGGTATGACTGGATGACACCGGAAATATCCGGTTTTGTTTTGGCTAACTCAATCCGAAAAATTGCTACGGACTCTTTGTTTGTGTATTCCTGATATTATCCATGGACTTTATTGTTTTGAATGTTTTTATCAGGGAACATTTTTCATTGTGTACCGTTGAAACACTAATTGGTTCATCAAGGGAACAGCAGCTCTACACATTCGTATTTTCTATGGAGAAAGCTAGAGGAACTGCAGCAAACAAACATGAAATTTCTGTTTGTATAGATGACATTTTATGCACTTGCCTAAAGAAAAGACTTTGCTTTTCTCCAAAACCATTTCTCCTGTGATTTTCTTGGTCCATTGCATACGAATTTGAAGCCATTTTGTCCGGATATGACTAGATGAAACCAGAAATATCCGGTTGTGTTTTGGCTAACTCAATGCGAAATATTGTGAAAGTTTCTGTATTTGTGTTTTCCGGATATTATCGATGGACTTTACTGTTTTGAATGTTTTTTATCGGGGAACATTTAATTTTGTACCGGAGAAACACTAATTGGTTCATCATGGGGACACCAGCTCTACACATTTGTATTTTCTAGGGAGAAAGCTAGAGGAACTGCGGCAAACAAACATGATATTTCTGTTTGTATAGATGACATTTTATGCACTTGCCTAACGAAAAGATTTTGCTTTTCTCCAAATCCATTTTTACTGTGATTTACTTGGTCCATCGCATACGAATTCCACACCACTTTGTCAGGATATGACTGGATGAAACCAGAATATCCCGTTTTTTTTGGCTAAGTCAATCCCAGATATTGCTACAGCCTCTGAGTTTGTGTTTTCTGGATATTATCAATGGACTTTAATGTTTTGAATTTTTTTTATCAGGGAACATTATATTTTGAGCTTGAATACAATAATTGGTTCCACAGGGAGACACCAGCTCTACATATTCGTATTTTCTAGGTAGAAAGCTGGAGGAACTGGGATAAACAAACCTTGAATATCTGTTTGTGTAGATGACATTTTATGCACTTGCCTAACGAAAAAACTTTGCTTTTCTCCAAAACCATTTTTACTGTCATTTTCTCGGTCCATTGCATACTAATTCCACACCAGTTTGTCCGGATATCACTAGATGAAACCAGAAATATCCGGTTGTGTTTTGGCTAACTCAATCCGAAATATTGTGAAAACCTCTGTGTCTGTGTTTTCTGGATATTATCGATGGACTTTCTTTTTTTGAATGTTTTTAACAGGGAACATTTAATATTGTACCCTTGAAACACTAATTGGTTCATCATGGGAACAGCAGCACTACATATTCCTATTTTCTAGGGAGAAATCTAGAGGAACTGTGGCTGTAAGACCCCTTAAGCAGGTGTCCCACAATCCGGACCCCCAGAAACACAGACTCCACTCCAATTGCTGCAAGCGCAAGAGGAAGTTTATTGCATTTGCAAATGGGCCGTCTCAATAGAGAGAGCGGCGGCGATCATCAATTTCACAGAGTATTTAAGGCTTAAAACCACAACATTAGCATATTTCCACAGTATTACAATTTCATTTGGTAACCTAAAGGATTACAGGGTAAAAGGGGGTTTCCAGGGTAAAAGGGAAGAAGTTACATGCTGTACGTGCCTTGTGGTTTTCATTTTTAGCTTGAGCAAGCAAGGGCAGGGGTCGATGTAATAACTTGTGGTGTTGAAACAGGACATAGGTTGGGTACATTTTGTTAACTTCTGCCTTTATAGTTCCTAAAACCGGTTACAAAACGATTACATACTACAAGTTCAGCTAAAGTTCAGCTATCTTATGAAAGCATTGTTGCAAGCCCAGCTAATTTGCACAGAAGCAGAAAAATATGCAGTTAGCTCAAGCAACTCCATCTTAAACCTAACCTGCCTAATTCTTTCATGGCAAACAAACATGATATTTCTGCTTGCATAGATGACATTTTATGTACTTGCCTAATGAAAAGATTTTGCTTTTCTCTAAAACCATTTTTACTTTGATTTTCTCGGTCCATTGCATATGAATTCCACACCTGTTTGTCTGGATATGACTGGATGAACCCGGAAATATCCTGTTTTGTTTTGGCTAACTCAATCCCATATATTGCTACAGCCTCTGTGCTTGTGTTTTCCGGATATTATCAACGGACTTAATTGTTCTCAATGTTTTTTATCACTGAACATTGAATTTTCTGCTTGGAAACACTAATTGGTTCCACATGGAGACAAATGCTCTACACATTCGTATTTTCCAGGGAGAAAGCTAGAGGAACTGCAGCAAAGGAACATGATATTTCTGTTTGTATAGATGACATTTTATCTACTTGCATAACGAAAATACTTTGCTTTTCTCCAAAACCATTAGTACTGTGATTTTCTCGGTCCATTGCACACGAATTACACACCACTTTGTCCAGATATGACTGGATGAAACCAGAAATATCGGATTGTATTTTGGCTAACTCAATCCCAGATATTGCTACAGCCTCTGTGTTAGTGTTTTCCTGATATTATCCATGGACTTTATTGTTTTGAATGTTTTTATCAGGGAACATTTAATTTAGAGCTAGATACTCTAATTGGTTTCACATGGAGACACCAGCTCTACACATTCGTATTTTCTAGGGAGAAAGCTAGAGGAGCTGCGGCAAACAAACATGATATTTCTGTTTGTATAGATGACATTTTATGCACTTGCATAACGAAAAGACTTTGCTTTTCTCCAAAATCATTTTTACTGTGATTTTCTTGGTCCATTGCATACGAATTCCACACCACTTTGTCCGGGTATGACTGGATGAAACCGGAAATATCCGGTTTTGTTTTGGCTAACTCAATCCGAAAAATTGCTATGGACTCTTTGTTTGTGTATTCCTGATATTATCCATGGACTTTATTGTTTTGAATGTTTTTATCAGGGAACATTTTTCATTGTGTACCGTTGAAACACTAATTGGTTCATCAAGGGAACAGCAGCTCTACACATTCGTATTTTCTATGGAGAAAGCTAGAGGAACTGCAGCAAACAAACATGAAATTTCTGTTTGTATAGATGACATTTTATGCACTTGCCTAAAGAAAAGACTTTGCTTTTCTCCAAAACCATTTCTCCTGTGATTTTCTTGGTCCATTGCATACGAATTTGAAGCCATTTTGTCCGGATATGACTAGATGAAACCAGAAATATCCGGTTGTGTTTTGGCTAACTCAATGCGAAATATTGTGAAAGTTTCTGTATTTGTGTTTTCCGGATATTATCGATGGACTTTACTGTTTTGAATGTTTTTTATCGGGGAACATTTAATTTTGTACCGGAGAAACACTAATTGGTTCATCATGGGGACACCAGCTCTACACATTTGTATTTTCTAGGGAGAAAGCTAGAGGAACTGCGGCAAACAAACATGATATTTCTGTTTGTATAGATGACATTTTATGCACTTGCCTAACGAAAAGATTTTGCTTTTCTCCAAATCCATTTTTACTGTGATTTACTTGGTCCATTGCATACGAATTCCACACCACTTTGTCAGGATATGACTGGATGAAACCAGAATATCCCGTTTTTTTTGGCTAAGTCAATCCCAGATATTGCTACAGCCTCTGAGTTTGTGTTTTCTGGATATTATCAATGGACTTTAATGTTTTGAATTTTTTTTATCAGGGAACATTATATTTTGAGCTTGAATACAATAATTGGTTCCACAGGGAGACACCAGCTCTACATATTCGTATTTTCTAGGTAGAAAGCTGGAGGAACTGGGATAAACAAACCTTGAATATCTGTTTGTGTAGATGACATTTTATGCACTTGCCTAACGAAAAAACTTTGCTTTTCTCCAAAACCATTTTTACTGTCATTTTCTCGGTCCATTGCATACTAATTCCACACCAGTTTGTCCGGATATCACTAGATGAAACCAGAAATATCCGGTTGTGTTTTGGCTAACTCAATCCGAAATATTGTGAAAACCTCTGTGTCTGTGTTTTCTGGATATTATCGATGGACTTTCTTTTTTTGAATGTTTTTAACAGGGAACATTTAATATTGTACCCTTGAAACACTAATTGGTTCATCATGGGAACAGCAGCACTACATATTCCTATTTTCTAGGGAGAAATCTAGAGGAACTGTGGCTGTAAGACCCCTTAAGCAGGTGTCCCACAATCCGGACCCCCAGAAACACAGACTCCACTCCAATTGCTGCAAGCGCAAGAGGAAGTTTATTGCATTTGCAAATGGGCCGTCTCAATAGAGAGAGCGGCGGCGATCATCAATTTCACAGAGTATTTAAGGCTTAAAACCACAACATTAGCATATTTCCACAGTATTACAATTTCATTTGGTAACCTAAAGGATTACAGGGTAAAAGGGGGTTTCCAGGGTAAAAGGGAAGAAGTTACATGCTGTACGTGCCTTGTGGTTTTCATTTTTAGCTTGAGCAAGCAAGGGCAGGGGTCGATGTAATAACTTGTGGTGTTGAAACAGGACATAGGTTGGGTACATTTTGTTAACTTCTGCCTTTATAGTTCCTAAAACCGGTTACAAAACGATTACATACTACAAGTTCAGCTAAAGTTCAGCTATCTTATGAAAGCATTGTTGCAAGCCCAGCTAATTTGCACAGAAGCAGAAAAATATGCAGTTAGCTCAAGCAACTCCATCTTAAACCTAACCTGCCTAATTCTTTCATGGCAAACAAACATGATATTTCTGCTTGCATAGATGACATTTTATGTACTTGCCTAATGAAAAGATTTTGCTTTTCTCTAAAACCATTTTTACTTTGATTTTCTCGGTCCATTGCAAATGAATTCCACACCTGTTTGTCTGGATATGACTGGATGAACCCGGAAATATCCTGTTTTGTTTTGGCTAACTCAATCCCATATATTGCTACAGCCTCTGTGCTTGTGTTTTCCGGATATTATCAACGGACTTAATTGTTCTCAATGTTTTTTATCACTGAACATTGAATTTTCTGCTTGGAAACACTAATTGGTTCCACATGGAGACAAATGCTCTACACATTCGTATTTTCCAGGGAGAAAGCTAGAGGAACTGCAGCAAAGGAACATGATATTTCTGTTTGTATAGATGACATTTTATCTACTTGCATAACGAAAATACTTTGCTTTTCTCCAAAACCATTAGTACTGTGATTTTCTCGGTCCATTGCACACGAATTACACACCACTTTGTCCAGATATGACTGGATGAAACCAGAAATATCGGATTGTATTTTGGCTAACTCAATCCCAGATATTGCTACAGCCTCTGTGTTAGTGTTTTCCTGATATTATCCATGGACTTTATTGTTTTGAATGTTTTTATCAGGGAACATTTAATTTAGAGCTAGATACTCTAATTGGTTTCACATGGAGACACCAGCTCTACACATTCGTATTTTCTAGGGAGAAAGCTAGAGGAGCTGCGGCAAACAAACATGATATTTCTGTTTGTATAGATGACATTTTATGCACTTGCATAACGAAAAGACTTTGCTTTTCTCCAAAATCATTTTTACTGTGATTTTCTTCGTCCATTGCATACGAATTCCACACCACTTTGTCCGGGTATGACTGGATGAAACCGGAAATATCCGGTTTTGTTTTGGCTAACTCAATCCGAAAAATTGCTATGGACTCTTTGTTTGTGTATTCCTGATATTATCCATGGACTTTATTGTTTTGAATGTTTTTATCAGGGAACATTTTTCATTGTGTACCGTTGAAACACTAATTGGTTCATCAAGGGAACAGCAGCTCTACACATTCGTATTTTCTATGGAGAAAGCTAGAGGAACTGCAGCAAACAAACATGAAATTTCTGTTTGTATAGATGACATTTTATGCACTTGCCTAAAGAAAAGACTTTGCTTTTCTCCAAAACCATTTCTCCTGTGATTTTCTTGGTCCATTGCATACGAATTTGAAGCCATTTTGTCCGGATATGACTAGATGAAACCAGAAATATCCGGTTGTGTTTTGGCTAACTCAATGCGAAATATTGTGAAAGTTTCTGTATTTGTGTTTTCCGGATATTATCGATGGACTTTACTGTTTTGAATGTTTTTTTATCGGGGAACATTTAATTTTGTACCGGAGAAACACTAATTGGTTCATCATGGGGACACCAGCTCTACACATTTGTATTTTCTAGGGAGAAAGCTAGAGGAACTGCGGCAAACAAACATGATATTTCTGTTTGTATAGATGACATTTTATGCACTTGCCTAACGAAAAGATTTTGCTTTTCTCCAAATCCATTTTTACTGTGATTTACTTGGTCCATTGCATACGAATTCCACACCACTTTGTCAGGATATGACTGGATGAAACCAGAATATCCCGTTTTTTTTGGCAAATCAATCCCAGATATTGCTACAGCCTCTGAGTTTGTGTTTTCTGGATATTATCAATGGACTTTAATGTTTTGAATTTTTTTTATCAGGGAACATTATATTTTGAGCTTGAATACAATAATTGGTTCCACAGGGAGACACCAGCTCTACATATTCGTATTTTCTAGGTAGAAAGCTGGAGGAACTGGGATAAACAAACCTTGAATATCTGTTTGTGTAGATGACATTTTATGCACTTGCCTAACGAAAAAACTTTGCTTTTCTCCAAAACCATTTTTACTGTCATTTTCTCGGTCCATTGCATACTAATTCCACACCAGTTTGTCCGGATATCACTAGATGAAACCAGAAATATCCGGTTGTGTTTTGGCTAACTCAATCCGAAATATTGTGAAAACCTCTGTGTCTGTGTTTTCTGGATATTATCGATGGACTTTCTTTTTTTGAATGTTTTTAACAGGGAACATTTAATATTGTACCCTTGAAACACTAATTGGTTCATCATGGGAACAGCAGCACTACATATTCCTATTTTCTAGGGAGAAATCTAGAGGAACTGTGGCTGTAAGACCCCTTAAGCAGGTGTCCCACAATCCGGACCCCCAGAAACACAGACTCCACTCCAATTGCTGCAAGCGCAAGAGGAAGTTTATTGCATTTGCAAATGGGCCGTCTCAATAGAGAGAGCGGCGGCGATCATCAATTTCACAGAGTATTTAAGGCTTAAAACCACAACATTAGCATATTTCCACAGTATTACAATTTCATTTGGTAACCTAAAGGATTACAGGGTAAAAGGGGGTTTCCAGGGTAAAAGGGAAGAAGTTACATGCTGTACGTGCCTTGTGGTTTTCATTTTTAGCTTGAGCAAGCAAGGGCAGGGGTCGATGTAATAACTTGTGGTGTTGAAACAGGACATAGGTTGGGTACATTTTGTTAACTTCTGCCTTTATAGTTCCTAAAACCGGTTACAAAACGATTACATACTACAAGTTCAGCTAAAGTTCAGCTATCTTATGAAAGCATTGTTGCAAGCCCAGCTAATTTGCACAGAAGCAGAAAAATATGCAGTTAGCTCAAGCAACTCCATCTTAAACCTAACCTGCCTAATTCTTTCATGGCAAACAAACATGATATTTCTGCTTGCATAGATGACATTTTATGTACTTGCCTAATGAAAAGATTTTGCTTTTCTCTAAAACCATTTTTACTTTGATTTTCTCGGTCCATTGCAAATGAATTCCACACCTGTTTGTCTGGATATGACTGGATGAACCCGGAAATATCCTGTTTTGTTTTGGCTAACTCAATCCCATATATTGCTACAGCCTCTGTGCTTGTGTTTTCCGGATATTATCAACGGACTTAATTGTTCTCAATGTTTTTTATCACTGAACATTGAATTTTCTGCTTGGAAACACTAATTGGTTCCACATGGAGACAAATGCTCTACACATTCGTATTTTCCAGGGAGAAAGCTAGAGGAACTGCAGCAAAGGAACATGATATTTCTGTTTGTATAGATGACATTTTATCTACTTGCATAACGAAAATACTTTGCTTTTCTCCAAAACCATTAGTACTGTGATTTTCTCGGTCCATTGCACACGAATTACACACCACTTTGTCCAGATATGACTGGATGAAACCAGAAATATCGGATTGTATTTTGGCTAACTCAATCCCAGATATTGCTACAGCCTCTGTGTTAGTGTTTTCCTGATATTATCCATGGACTTTATTGTTTTGAATGTTTTTATCAGGGAACATTTAATTTAGAGCTAGATACTCTAATTGGTTTCACATGGAGACACCAGCTCTACACATTCGTATTTTCTAGGGAGAAAGCTAGAGGAGCTGCGGCAAACAAACATGATATTTCTGTTTGTATAGATGACATTTTATGCACTTGCATAACGAAAAGACTTTGCTTTTCTCCAAAATCATTTTTACTGTGATTTTCTTCGTCCATTGCATACGAATTCCACACCACTTTGTCCGGGTATGACTGGATGAAACCGGAAATATCCGGTTTTGTTTTGGCTAACTCAATCCGAAAAATTGCTATGGACTCTTTGTTTGTGTATTCCTGATATTATCCATGGACTTTATTGTTTTGAATGTTTTTATCAGGGAACATTTTTCATTGTGTACCGTTGAAACACTAATTGGTTCATCAAGGGAACAGCAGCTCTACACATTCGTATTTTCTATGGAGAAAGCTAGAGGAACTGCAGCAAACAAACATGAAATTTCTGTTTGTATAGATGACATTTTATGCACTTGCCTAAAGAAAAGACTTTGCTTTTCTCCAAAACCATTTCTCCTGTGATTTTCTTGGTCCATTGCATACGAATTTGAAGCCATTTTGTCCGGATATGACTAGATGAAACCAGAAATATCCGGTTGTGTTTTGGCTAACTCAATGCGAAATATTGTGAAAGTTTCTGTATTTGTGTTTTCCGGATATTATCGATGGACTTTACTGTTTTGAATGTTTTTTTATCGGGGAACATTTAATTTTGTACCGGAGAAACACTAATTGGTTCATCATGGGGACACCAGCTCTACACATTTGTATTTTCTAGGGAGAAAGCTAGAGGAACTGCGGCAAACAAACATGATATTTCTGTTTGTATAGATGACATTTTATGCACTTGCCTAACGAAAAGATTTTGCTTTTCTCCAAATCCATTTTTACTGTGATTTACTTGGTCCATTGCATACGAATTCCACACCACTTTGTCAGGATATGACTGGATGAAACCAGAATATCCCGTTTTTTTTGGCAAATCAATCCCAGATATTGCTACAGCCTCTGAGTTTGTGTTTTCTGGATATTATCAATGGACTTTAATGTTTTGAATTTTTTTTATCAGGGAACATTATATTTTGAGCTTGAATACAATAATTGGTTCCACAGGGAGACACCAGCTCTACATATTCGTATTTTCTAGGTAGAAAGCTGGAGGAACTGGGATAAACAAACCTTGAATATCTGTTTGTGTAGATGACATTTTATGCACTTGCCTAACGAAAAAACTTTGCTTTTCTCCAAAACCATTTTTACTGTCATTTTCTCGGTCCATTGCATACTAATTCCACACCAGTTTGTCCGGATATCACTAGATGAAACCAGAAATATCCGGTTGTGTTTTGGCTAACTCAATCCGAAATATTGTGAAAACCTCTGTGTCTGTGTTTTCTGGATATTATCGATGGACTTTCTTTTTTTGAATGTTTTTAACAGGGAACATTTAATATTGTACCCTTGAAACACTAATTGGTTCATCATGGGAACAGCAGCACTACATATTCCTATTTTCTAGGGAGAAATCTAGAGGAACTGTGGCTGTAAGACCCCTTAAGCAGGTGTCCCACAATCCGGACCCCCAGAAACACAGACTCCACTCCAATTGCTGCAAGCGCAAGAGGAAGTTTATTGCATTTGCAAATGGGCCGTCTCAATAGAGAGAGCGGCGGCGATCATCAATTTCACAGAGTATTTAAGGCTTAAAACCACAACATTAGCATATTTCCACAGTATTACAATTTCATTTGGTAACCTAAAGGATTACAGGGTAAAAGGGGGTTTCCAGGGTAAAAGGGAAGAAGTTACATGCTGTACGTGCCTTGTGGTTTTCATTTTTAGCTTGAGCAAGCAAGGGCAGGGGTCGATGTAATAACTTGTGGTGTTGAAACAGGACATAGGTTGGGTACATTTTGTTAACTTCTGCCTTTATAGTTCCTAAAACCGGTTACAAAACGATTACATACTACAAGTTCAGCTAAAGTTCAGCTATCTTATGAAAGCATTGTTGCAAGCCCAGCTAATTTGCACAGAAGCAGAAAAATATGCAGTTAGCTCAAGCAACTCCATCTTAAACCTAACCTGCCTAATTCTTTCATGGCAAACAAACATGATATTTCTGCTTGCATAGATGACATTTTATGTACTTGCCTAATGAAAAGATTTTGCTTTTCTCTAAAACCATTTTTACTTTGATTTTCTCGGTCCATTGCATATGAATTCCACACCTGTTTGTCTGGATATGACTGGATGAACCCGGAAATATCCTGTTTTGTTTTGGCTAACTCAATCCCATATATTGCTACAGCCTCTGTGCTTGTGTTTTCCGGATATTATCAACGGACTTAATTGTTCTCAATGTTTTTTATCACTGAACATTGAATTTTCTGCTTGGAAACACTAATTGGTTCCACATGGAGACAAATGCTCTACACATTCGTATTTTCCAGGGAGAAAGCTAGAGGAACTGCGGCAAAGGAACATGATATTTCTGTTTGTATAGATGACATTTTATCTACTTGCATAACGAAAATACTTTGCTTTTCTCCAAAACCATTAGTACTGTGATTTTCTCGGTCCATTGCACACGAATTACACACCACTTTGTCCAGATATGACTGGATGAAACCAGAAATATCGGATTGTATTTTGGCTAACTCAATCCCAGATATTGCTACAGCCTCTGTGTTAGTGTTTTCCTGATATTATCCATGGACTTTATTGTTTTGAATGTTTTTATCAGGGAACATTTAATTTAGAGCTAGATACTCTAATTGGTTTCACATGGAGACACCAGCTCTACACATTCGTATTTTCTAGGGAGAAAGCTAGAGGAACTGCGGCAAACAAACATGATATTTCTGTTAGTATAGATGACATTTTATGCAGTTTTCTAACAAAAAGACGTTGCTTTTCTCCAAAACGACTTTTACTGTGAGTTTCTTGGTCCAGTGCATACGAATTCCAGAGCAGTTTGTACGGATATGAGTGGATGAAAGCAGAAATATCCGGTTGTGTTTTGGCTAACTCAATTTGAAATATTGTGAAAGACTCCGTGTTTGTGTTTTCTGGATATTATCGATGGACGTAATTGTTTTGAATGTTTTTATTAGACAACATTTAATTTTGTATCATTGAAACACTAATTGGTTCATCAAGGGAACAGCAGCTCTACACATTCGTATTTTCTATGGAGAAAGCTAGAGGAACTGCAGCAAACAAACATGAAATTTCTGTTTGTATAGATGACATTTTATGCACTTGCCTAAAGAAAAGACTTTGCTTTTCTCCAAAACCATTTCTCCTGTGATTTTCTTGGTCCATTGCATACGAATTTGAAGCCATTTTGTCCGGATATGACTAGATGAAACCAGAAATATCCGGTTGTGTTTTGGCTAACTCAATGCGAAATATTGTGAAAGTTTCTGTATTTGTGTTTTCCGGATATTATCGATGGACTTTACTGTTTTGAATGTTTTTTATCGGGGAACATTTAATTTTGTACCGGAGAAACACTAATTGGTTCATCATGGGGACACCAGCTCTACACATTTGTATTTTCTAGGGAGAAAGCTAGAGGAACTCCGGCAAACAAACATGATATTTCTGTTTGTATAGATGACATTTTATGCACTTGCCTAACGAAAAGATTTTGCTTTTCTCCAAATCCATTTTTACTGTGATTTACTTGGTCCATCGCATACGAATTCCACACCACTTTGTCAGGATATGACTGGATGAAACCAGAATATCCCGTTTTTTTTGGCTAAGTCAATCCCAGATATTGCTACAGCCTCTGAGTTTGTGTTTTCTGGATATTATCAATGGACTTTAATGTTTTGAATTTTTTTTATCAGGGAACATTATATTTTGAGCTTGAATACAATAATTGGTTCCACAGGGAGACACCAGCTCTACATATTCGTATTTTCTAGGTAGAAAGCTGGAGGAACTGGGATAAACAAACCTTGAATATCTGTTTGTGTAGATGACATTTTATGCACTTGCCTAACGAAAAAACTTTGCTTTTCTCCAAAACCATTTTTACTGTCATTTTCTCGGTCCATTGCATACTAATTCCACACCAGTTTGTCCGGATATCACTAGATGAAACCAGAAATATCCGGTTGTGTTTTGGCTAACTCAATCCGAAATATTGTGAAAACCTCTGTGTCTGTGTTTTCTGGATATTATCGATGGACTTTCTTTTTTTGAATGTTTTTAACAGGGAACATTTAATATTGTACCCTTGAAACACTAATTGGTTCATCATGGGAACAGCAGCACTACATATTCCTATTTTCTAGGGAGAAATCTAGAGGAACTGTGGCTGTAAGACCCCTTAAGCAGGTGTCCCACAATCCGGACCCCCAGAAACACAGACTCCACTCCAATTGCTGCAAGCGCAAGAGGAAGTTTATTGCATTTGCAAATGGGCCGTCTCAATAGAGAGAGCGGCGGCGATCATCAATTTCACAGAGTATTTAAGGCTTAAAACCACAACATTAGCATATTTCCACAGTATTACAATTTCATTTGGTAACCTAAAGGATTACAGGGTAAAAGGGGGTTTCCAGGGTAAAAGGGAAGAAGTTACATGCTGTACGTGCCTTGTGGTTTTCATTTTTAGCTTGAGCAAGCAAGGGCAGGGGTCGATGTAATAACTTGTGGTGTTGAAACAGGACATAGGTTGGGTACATTTTGTTAACTTCTGCCTTTATAGTTCCTAAAACCGGTTACAAAACGATTACATACTACAAGTTCAGCTAAAGTTCAGCTATCTTATGAAAGCATTGTTGCAAGCCCAGCTAATTTGCACAGAAGCAGAAAAATATGCAGTTAGCTCAAGCAACTCCATCTTAAACCTAACCTGCCTAATTCTTTCATGGCAAACAAACATGATATTTCTGCTTGCATAGATGACATTTTATGTACTTGCCTAATGAAAAGATTTTGCTTTTCTCTAAAACCATTTTTACTTTGATTTTCTCGGTCCATTGCATATGAATTCCACACCTGTTTGTCTGGATATGACTGGATGAACCCGGAAATATCCTGTTTTGTTTTGGCTAACTCAATCCCATATATTGCTACAGCCTCTGTGCTTGTGTTTTCCGGATATTATCAACGGACTTAATTGTTCTCAATGTTTTTTATCACTGAACATTGAATTTTCTGCTTGGAAACACTAATTGGTTCCACATGGAGACAAATGCTCTACACATTCGTATTTTCCAGGGAGAAAGCTAGAGGAACTGCGGCAAAGGAACATGATATTTCTGTTTGTATAGATGACATTTTATCTACTTGCATAACGAAAATACTTTGCTTTTCTCCAAAACCATTAGTACTGTGATTTTCTCGGTCCATTGCACACGAATTACACACCACTTTGTCCAGATATGACTGGATGAAACCAGAAATATCGGATTGTATTTTGGCTAACTCAATCCCAGATATTGCTACAGCCTCTGTGTTAGTGTTTTCCTGATATTATCCATGGACTTTATTGTTTTGAATGTTTTTATCAGGGAACATTTAATTTAGAGCTAGATACTCTAATTGGTTTCACATGGAGACACCAGCTCTACACATTCGTATTTTCTAGGGAGAAAGCTAGAGGAACTGCGGCAAACAAACATGATATTTCTGTTAGTATAGATGACATTTTATGCAGTTTTCTAACAAAAAGACGTTGCTTTTCTCCAAAACGACTTTTACTGTGAGTTTCTTGGTCCAGTGCATACGAATTCCAGAGCAGTTTGTACGGATATGAGTGGATGAAAGCAGAAATATCCGGTTGTGTTTTGGCTAACTCAATTTGAAATATTGTGAAAGACTCCGTGTTTGTGTTTTCTGGATATTATCGATGGACGTTATTGTTTTGAATGTTTTTATTAGACAACATTTAATTTTGTATCATTGAAACACTAATTGGTTCATCACTAGTTGACTCCACATTGTGACACCAGCTCTGCACATTCGTATTTTCTATGGAGAAAGCTAGAGGAACTGCTGCAAACAAACGTGATATTTCTGTTTATATAGATGACATTTTATGCACTTGCCTAAAGAACAGACTTTGCTATTCTCCAAAACCATTTTTACTGTGATTTTTCAGTCCATTGCATACGAATTCCACCCCACTTTGTCCAGATACTGGAAGAAACCAGAAGTATCCGGTTGTGTTTTTGCTAACTCAATACGAAATATTGTGAAAGCATCTGCTTTTGTGTTTTCTGGATATTATCAACGGACTTTATTGTTTTCAATATTTATTATCAGGGAACATTTGATTTTGTGCTGAGAATAACTAATTGATTCCACATGGAGACACCAGCTGTACATATTTGTATTCTCTATGGAGCAAGCTAGAGGAACTGTGGCAGACAAACATGATATATCTGTTTGCATAGATGACATTTTATGCACTTGCCTAAGGAAAAGACTTTGCTTTCCTCCAAAACCATTTTTACTGTGATTTTCTCTTTCCATTACATACAAATTCCACACCACTTTGACCGGATATGCCTGGATGAAACCAGAAGTATCCGGATGTGTTTTGGCTAATTCAATCCCAGATATTGCTAGAGCCTCTGTGTTTGTGTTTTCCGGATATTATCAACGGACCTTATTGTTTTCACTTTTTTTATCAGTGAACATTTAATTTTGTGCTGGGAAACACTAACTGGTTCCACATGGAGACACCAGCTCTACACATTTTGATTTTCTAGGGAGAGCTATAGGAACTGCAGCAAAGAAACATGATATTTTTCTTACTATAGATGACATTTTATGCACCTGCCTAAAGAAAAGACTTTGCTTTTTTCCAAAACCATTTTTACTGTGATTTTCTCTGTCCATTGCATACGAATTCCACACCAGTTTGTACGGATAAGACTGTATGTAACCAGAAATATCCAGTTGTGTTTTGGCTAACTCAATCCCAGATATTGCTAGAACCTCTGTGTATGTGTTTTCCGGATATTATCAATTGACTTTATTGTGTTGAATGTTTTTTATCAGGAAACATTTAATTTTGTGCTGGGAAACAATAGTTGGTTCCACTTGGAGAAACCAGCTCTAAACATTAGTATATTTTAGGGAGAAATGTAGAGGAACCGCGGCAAACAAACATGATATTTCTGTTTGTATAGATGAACTTTTAAGCATTTCCCTAAGAGAAAAACTTGCTTTACTGCAAAACCATTTTTACTGTGATTTTCTCGGTCCATTGCATACGAATTCCACACCACTTTGTCCAGATATGACTGGATGAAACCAGAAATATCTACTTGTGTTTTGGCTAATTCAAACCCAGATATTGCTACCACATCTGTGTTTGTTTCTTCTGGATAGTATTAACGGGCTTTATCGTTTTGAATTTTTTATCACGGAACATTTAATTTTGTGCTGGGAAACACTAATTGGTTCCACATGTAGACACCAGCTCTACACATTCGTATTTTCTAGGGAGAAAGCTAGAGGAACTGCAGCAAACAAACATTATATTTCTGTTTGTATAGATGACATTTGAAGCACTGGCCTAACGAAAAGACTTTGCTTTTCTCCAAAACCATTTTTGCTCTGATTTTCTCGGTACATTGCATACGAATTCCACACCACTTTGTCCAGATATGACTGGATGAAACCAGAAATATCCGGTTTTGTTTTGGCTAACTCAATCCGAAATATTGTGAAAGCCTCTGTGTTTGTGTATTCCATATTATCCATGGACTTTATTGTTTTGAATGTTTTTTATTTGGGAACATTCAATTTTGTGCTTGGAAACACTAATTGGTTCCACATGGAGACACCAGCTCTACACATTCGTATATTCTAGTGAGAAAGCTAGAGGAACTGCGACAAACAAACATGATATTTCTCTTTGTATAGATGACATTTTATGTACTTGCCTAATGAAAAGACTTTGGTTTCATCCAAAACCATTTGTACTGTGATTTTCTCGTTCCGTTGCATAGGAATTCCACACCAGTTTGTCCGGATATGACTGGTTGAAACCAGAAATATCGGTTGTGTTTTGGCTTACTATATCCGAAATATTGTGAAAGCCTCTGTGTTTGTGTTTTCAGGATATTATTGATGGACTTTATTGTTTTGAATATTTTTATCAGGGAACATATAATTTTGTGCTTTGAAACACTAATTGGTTCCACATGGGGACACCAGCTCTACATTTCGTATTTTCTAGGGAGAAAGCTAGAGGAACTGCGGCAATCAAACATGATATTTCTGTTTGTATCGATGACATTTTATGCACTTGCCTAAAGAAAAGACTTTGCTTTTCTCCAAAACCATTTTTACTGTGATTTTCTCAATCCATTGCATACGAATTCCACCACACTTTGTCCGGATATGACTGGATGAAACCAGAAATATCCGGTTGTGTTTTGGCTAACTCAACCCTAGATATTGCTACAGCCTCTGTGTTTGTGTTTTCTGGATGTTATAGACGGACTTTATTGTTTTTAATATTTTTATTGGGGAACATTTAATTTTGTACTGCAGAAAAATTAACTGGTTCCACATGGAGACACCAGCTCTACACATTCTTATTTTCTAGGGAGAAAGCTAGAGGAACTGCGGCAAAGAAACATGATATTTCTGTTTGTATCGATGACATTTTATGCACTTGCCTAACGAAAAGACTTTGCTTTTCTCCAAAACGATTTTTGCTGTGATTTTCTCAGTCCATTGCATACAATTCCACAACAGTTTGTCCGGATATGACTGGATGAAACTGAAAAACTATCGGGATTTCTTTTGGCTAACGCAATTCCAGCTATTGCCTCAGCCTCTGTGTTTGTGTTTTCTAGATATTAATAATGGACTTTATTGTTTTGAATGTTTTTTATTGGGGAACATTTAATTTTGTACCATAGAAACACTAATTGGTTCCACAGGGAGACACCAGCTCTACACATTCGTATTTTCTAGGGAGAAAGCTAGAGGAACTGTGGCAAACAAACATTATATTTCTGTTTGTATAGATGACATTTTATGCACTTGCATAACGAAAAGACTGCTTTTCTCCAAAGCCATTTTTACTCTGATTTTCTCAGTCCATTGCATAAGAATTCTACACCAGTTTGTCTGGATATGACTGGATGAAAACAGAAATATCTGGTTTTGTTTTGGCTAACTCAATCCCAGATATTGCTACAGAATCTCTGTGTATTCCTGATATTATCCACGGACTTTATTGTTTTGCATGTTTTTTATCAGGGAACATTTAATTTTGTGCTTGGAATCACTAATTGGTTCCACATGTAGACAGCAGCTCTACACATTCATATTTTATAGGGAGAAAGCTAGAGGAACTGCGGAGAACAAACATGATGTTTCTGTTTGTATAAATGACATTTTATGCACTTGCCTAAAAAAAGACTTTGCTTTTATCCAAAACCATTTTTACTGTTATTTTCTCGGTCCATTGCATCCGAATTACACCCCACTTTGTCCGAATATGACTGGATAAAACTGGAAATATCCGGTTATGTTTTGGCTAACTCTATCCCAGATATTGCTACAGCATCTGTGTGTGTGTTTTCTGGATATTATCAATGGACTTTATTGTTTTGAATGTTTTTAATCGAAGAACATTTTATTTTGAGCTTGGATACAGTAATAGGTTACACATGGAGACACCAGCTCTACACATTCGTATTTTCTAGGGAGAAATCTAGAGGAACTGCGACAAACAAACATGATATTTCTGTTTGTATAGATGACATTTTAAGCACTTTCCTAACGAAAAGACTGCTTTTCGCCAAAACCATTTTTACTCTGATTTTCTCGGTCCATTGCATACGAGTTCCACACCAGTTTGTCCCGATATGACTGGATGAAACCGGAAATATCCTGTTTTGTTTTGGCTAACTCAATCCCAGATATTGCTGCAGCCGCTGTGTTTGTG